>NC_091328.1:506217-636217 GCF_038502225.1 Cherax quadricarinatus | reverse complement strand
CATCATCTGCGAACAGGGACACTTCAGAGTCTATTCCTTCCATCATGTCGTTCACATATATAAAAAATAGCACTGGTCCTAGAACTGACCCCTGTGGGACCCCGCTCATCACAGGCACCCACTGTGATACCTCTTCACGTACCATGACTCGTTGCTGCCTCCCTGTCAGGTATTCCCTGATCCTGTTACATGCGCCTGATCCTCCAGCTTCTGCACTAATCTCTTGTGGGGAACTGTGTCAAAGGCCTTCCTGCAGTCGAGGAAAACGCAATCTACCCACCCCTCCCTCTCGTGTCTTACTTCTGTTATCTTGTCATAAAACTCCAGGAGGTTTGTGGTACACGATTTGCCTTCCATGAACCCATGCTGGTTTTCATTTATAATCTTGTTCCTTTCCAGGTGTTCGACCACTCTCCTCCTGATAATCTTCATGATTTTGCACACAATACATGTCAGAGACAGGTCTGTAGTGCCTCATTTCTGTTTCCTTTCTTAAATATGGGGACTACATTAGCTGTCTTCCATTTCTCAGGTAGTTGCCCAGTTTCAAGGGATGTGTTGAAGATTGTGGTTAGAGGCATGTACAGCATCTCTGCTCCTTCTCTAAGGACCCATGGGGAGATGTTGTCCGGTACCATCGCCTTTGAGATGTCAAGGTCACTTAGGAGCTTCTTCACCTCCTCCTCGGTTGTTCGTATGTCATCCAACACTTGTTGGTATATTCCCTCTTGATGTTCCCTTCTGTGCTGTCTTCCCACAGCCCTTCCTGTCTCTACTGTAAAAACTTCCTTAAATCTCCTGTTCAGCTCCTCACATACCTCCTGATAATTTCTTGTGAGTTCTCCACCTTCTGTCCTTAATCTTAATGTGTATGTGTGTGTGTGTGTGTAGTGTGTGTGTAGTGTGTGTGTGTGTGTGTGTGTGTGTGTGTGTGTGTGTGTGTGTGTGTGTGTGTGTGTGTGTGTGTGTGTGTGTGTAGTGTGTGTGTAGTGTGTGTGTAGTGTGTGTGTAGTGTGTGTGTAGTGTGTGTGTAGTGTGTGTGTAGTGTGTGTGTAGTGTGTGTGTAGTGTGTGTGTGTAGTGTGTGTGTGTGTGTAGTGTGTGTAGTGTGTGTAGTGTGTGTAGTGTGTGTGTAGTGTGTGTGTAGTGTGTGTGTAGTGTGTGTGTAGTGTGTGTGTAGTGTGTGTGTAGTGTGTGTGTAGTGTGTGTGTATGTGTGTGTGTAGTGTGTGTATAGTGCATAGTGTGTAGTGTGTGTGTGTAGTGTGTGTGTGTAGTGTGTGTGTGTAGTGTGTGTGTGTAGTGTGTGTGTGTAGTGTGTGTGTGTAGTGTGTGTGTGTAGTATGTGTGTGTGTGTAGTGTGTGTGTGTAGTGTGTGTGTACTCACCTATTTGTGGTTGCAGGGGTCGAGTCCTAGCTCCTGGCCCCGCCTCTTCACCGGTTGCTACTAGGCCCTCTCTCTCCCCGCTCCATGAGCTTTATCAAACCTCGTCTTAAAACTGTGTATGGTTCCTGCCTCCACTACGTCATTTTATAGGCTATTCCACTGCCTTACAACTCTATGACTGAAGAAATACTTCCTACTATCTCTCTGACTCATTTGTGTCTTCAACTTCCAATTGTGGCCTCTTGTTTCTGTGTCCCCTCCCTGGAACATCCTGTCTTTGTCCACCTTGTCTATTCCATGCAGTATTTTATATGTCGTTATCATGTCTCCCCTGACCCTCCTGTCCTCCAGTGTCGTCAGGCCGATTTCCCTTAATCTTTCTTCATAGGACATTCCCCTTAGCTCTGGAACTAACCTTGTTGCAAACCTTTGTACTTTCTCTAGTTTCTTGACGTGCTTTATCAAGTGCGGGTTCCAAACAGGTGCTGCATACTCCAGTATGGGCCTGACATACACGGTGTACAGTGTCTTGAATGATTCCTTACTAAGGTATCGGAATGCTGTTCTCAGGTTTGCCAGGCGCCCATATGCTGCAGCAGTTATCTGATTGATGTGTGCTTCCGGAGACATGCTCGGTGTTATACTCACCCCAAGATCTTTCTCCTTGAGTGAGGTTTGCAGTCTTTGGCCACCTAGCCTATACTCTGTCTGTGGTCTTCTGTGCCCTTCCCCTATCTTCATGACTTTGCATTTGGCAGGATTAAATTCAAGAAGCCATTTGCTGGACCAGGTGTCCAGTCTGTCCAGGTCTCTTTGAAGTCCTGCCTGGTCCTCATCAGATTTAATTCTCCTCATTAACTTCACATCTGCAAACAGGGACACTTCTGAGTCTAACCCTTCTGTCATGTCGTTCACATATACCAAAAATAGCACTGGTCCTAGGACCGACCCCTGTGGGACCCCGCTCGTCACAGGTGCCCACTGTGATACATCATTACGTACCATGACTCGTTGTTGCCTCCCTGTCAGGTATTCTCTGATCCATTGCAGTGCGTGTGTGTGTGTGTGTGTGTGTGTGTGTGTGTACTCACCTAGTTGAGGTTGCGGGGGTCAAGTCCAAGCTCCTGGCCCCGCCTCTTCACTGATCGCTACTAGGTCACTCTCCCTGAGCCGTGAGCTTTATCATACCTCTGCTTAAAGATATGTATGGATCCTGCCTCCACTACATCGCTTCCCAAACTATTCCACTTACTGACTACTCTGTGGCTGAAGAAATACTTCCTAACATCCCTGTGATTCATCTGCGTCTTCAACTTCCAACTGTGTCCCCTTGTTACTGTGTCCAATCTCTGGAACATCCTGTCTTTGTCCACCTTGTCAATTCCTCTCAGTATTTTGTATGTCGTTATCATGTCCCCCCTACAATTCCTCTCAGTATTTTGTATGTCGTTATCATGTCCCCCCTATCTCTCCTGTCCTCCAGTGTCGTCAGGTTGATTTCCCTTAACCTCTCCTCGTAGGACATACCTCTTAGCTCTGGGACTAGTTTTGTTGCAAACCTTTGCACTTTCTCTAGTTTCTTTACGTGCTTGGCTAGGTGTGGGTTCCAAACTGGTGCCGCATACTCCAATATGGGCCTAACGTATACGGTGTACAGGGTCCTGAACGATTCCTTATTAAGATGTCGGAATGCTGTTCTGAGGTTTGCTAGGCGCCCATATGCTGCAGCAGTTATTTGGTTGATGTGCGCTTCAGGAGATGTGCCTGGTGTTATACTCACCCCAAGATCTTTTTCCTTGAGTGAGGTTTGTAGTCTCTGACCCCCTAGACTGTACTCCGTCTGCGGCCTTCTTTGCCCTTCCCCAATCTTCATGACTTTGCACTTGGTGGGATTGAACTCCAGGAGCCAATTGCTGGACCAGGTCTGCAGCCTGTCCAGATCCCTTTGTAGTTCTGCCTGGTCTTCGATCGAGTGTATTCTTCTCATCAACTTCACGTCATCTGCAAACAGGGACACCTCAGAGTCTATTCCTTCCGTCATGTCGTTCACAAATACCAGAAACAGCACTGGTCCTAGGACTGACCCCTGCGGGACCCCGCTGGTCACAGGTGCCCACTCTGACACCTCGCCACGTACCATGACTCGCTGCTGTCTTCCTGACAAGTATTCCCTGATCCATTGTAGTGCCTTCCCTGTTATCCCTGCTTGGTCCTCCAGTTTTTTCACCAATCTCTTGTGTGTGTGTGTGTGTGTGTGTGTGTGTGTGTGTGTGTGTGTGTGTGTGTGTGTGTGTAGTGTGTGTGTGTAGTGTGTGTGTGTGTGTGTGTAGTGTGTGTGTAGTGTGTGTGTAGTGTGTGTAGTGTGTGTGTGTGTGTGTAGTGTGTGTGTGTGTGTGTGTAGTGCAGTGTGTGCAGTGTAGTGCAGTGAGTGTAGTGCAGTGAGTGTAGTGCAGTGTGTGTAGTGCAGTGTGTAGTGCAGTGTGTGTAGTGCAGTGTGTGTAGTGCAGTGTGTGTGTAGTGCAGTGTGTGTGTAGTGCAGTGTGTGTGTAGTGCAGTGTGTGTGTAGTGCAGTGTGTGTGTAGTGCAGTGTGTGTGTAGTGTGTGTGTAGTGTAGTGTGTAGTGTAGTGTGTGTGTAGTGTAGTGTGTGTAGTGTAGTGTGTGTGTAGTGTAGTGTGTGTGTAGTGTAGTGTAGTGTGTAGTGTAGTGTGTAGTGTGTGTGTGTGTAGTGTGTGTGTGTAGTGTGTGTGTGTGTAGTGTGTGTGTGTGTGTGTGTGTGTGTGTGTGTGTGTGTGTGTGTGTGTGTGTGTGTGTGTGTGTGTAGTGCAGTGTGTGTAGTGCAGTGTGTGTAGTGCAGTGTGTGTAGTGCAGTGTGTGTGTGTAGTGCAGTGTGTGTGTGTAGTGCAGTGTGTGTAGTGCAGTGTGTGTAGTGCAGTGTGTGTAGTGCAGTGTGTGTAGTGCAGTGTGTGTAGTGCAGTGTATGTGTGTGTGTGTGTGTGGGGTGTAGTGTAGTGTGTACTCGCCTAGTTGAGGTTGTGGGGGTCGAGTCCGAGCTCCTGGCCCCGCCTCTTCACTGATCGCTACTAGGTCACTCTCCCTGAGCCGTGAGCTTTATCATACCTCTGCTTAAAGCTATGTATGGATCCTGCCTCCACTACATTGCTTCCCAAACTATTTCACTTACTGACTACTCTGTGGCTGAAGAAATACTTCCTAACATCCCTGTGATTCATCTGTGTCTTCAGCTTCCAACTGTGTCCCCTTGTTACTGTGTCCAATCTCTGGAACATCCTGTCTTTGTCCACCTTGTCAATTCCTCTCAGTATTTTGTATGTCGTTATCATGTCCCCCCTATCTCTCCTGTCCTCGTGTCGTCAGGTTGATTTCCCTTAACCTCTCCTCGTAGGACATACCTCTTAGCTCTGGGACTAGTCTTGTTGCAAACCTTTGCAGTTTCTCTAGTTTCTTCACGTGCTTGGCTAGGTGTGGGTTCCAAACTGGTGCCGCATACTTCAATATGGGCCTAACGTACACGGTGTACAGGGTCCTGAATGATTCCTTATTAAGATGTCGGAATGCTGTTCTGAGGTTTGCTAGGCGCCCATATGCTGCAGCAGTTATTTGGTTGATGTGCGCTTCAGGAGATGTGCCTGTGTGTGTGTGTGTGTGTGTGTGTGTGTGTGTGTGTGTGTGTGTGTGTGTGTGTGTGTGTGTGTGTGTAGTGTGTAGTGTGTAGTGTGTGTAGTGTGTGTAGTGTAGTGTGTGTGTAGTGTGTGTAGTGTAGTGTGTGTGTAGTGTAGTGTGTGTGTAGTGTGTGTGTGTGTGTGTGTGTGTGTAGTGTAGTGTGTGTGCAGTGTAGTGTGTAGTGTAGTGTGTGTGTAGTGTAGTGTGTGTGTAGTGTAGTGTGTGTGTAGTGTAGTGTGTGTGTAGTGTAGTGTGTGTAGTGTAGTGTGTGTAGTGTGTAATGCAGTGTGTGTGTAGTGTAGTGTGTGTGTAGTGTAGTGTGTGTGTAGTGTAGTGTGTGTGTAGTGTGTGTGTAGTGTAGTGTGTGTGTAGTGTAGTGTGTGTGTAGTGTGTGTGTAGTGTAGTGTGTGTGTAGTGTAGTGTGTGTAGTGTAGTGTGTGTTCATCTAGTTGTGGTTGCAGGGGTCGATTCACAGCTCCTGGCCCCATGCGAGTGTGTGTGCGTGTGTGTGTGTGTGCATGTGTGTGTGTGTGTGTGTGTGTGTGTGTGTGTGTGTGTGTGTGTGTGTGTGTGTGTGTGTGTGTGTGTGTGTGTGTGTGTGTGTGTGTGTGTGTGTGGTGTAGTGTGTGTGTAGTGTAGTGTGTGTGTACTGTAGTGTGTGTGTAGTGTAGTGTGTGTGTGTAGTGTAGTGTGTGTGTAGTGTAGTGTGTAGTGTAGTGTGTGTGTGTAGTGTGTGTGTAGTGTAGTGTGTAGTGTAGTGTGTGTGTAGTGTAGTGTGTGTGTAGTGTAGTGTGTGTGTAGTGTGTGTGTAGTGTAGTGTGTAGTGTAGTGTGTGTGTAGTGTAGTGTGTGTGCAGTGTAGTGTAGTGTGTATGTGGTGTAGTGTGTGTGTAGTGTAGTGTGTGTGTAGTGTAGTGTGTGTGTAGTGTAGTGTAGTGTAGTGTGTGTGTAGTGTAGTGTGTAGTGTAGTGTGTGTGTAGTGTAGTGTGTAGTGTAGTGTGTGTGTAGTGTAGTGTGTGTGTAGTGTAGTGTGTGTGTAGTGTGTGTGTAGTGTAGTGTGTGTAGTGTAGTGTAGTGTGTGTGTAGTGTAGTGTGTGTGTAGTGTAGTGTAGTGTGTGTGTAGTGTAGTGTGTTCATCTAGTTGTGGTTGCAGGGGTCGAGTCACAGCTCCTGGCCCCATGCGAGTGTGTGTGTGTGTGTGTGGCGGGGGAGGGCACTTTACGGCCCTGCTAATATGAACATTTCAAATTACAGCCAAAAATTCATCTATATTGCTCCCTGATTCGCCAGGCGGTTCGTAGTAGTGATGGTAAGAATTCTGTTTTCTCTAGTCTAACAGCAGGGAAGCTGTGTACACTATAATATTACTGGGGGGGGGGGGGCAATTGTAGAAAAACATTACTTTTGTATGCCTTCACTCATAGTGTCATTTGCTCTAAAAATGGTGTGCTGCACGAGAATGGGAGTGTTGCTGTTGTTTATTCTACTGCACCAACATGAAGACAGCTTGTACACAATGTAAGGTGTTTGTGTTGTGCGGGAAAAAGTTTCACAAATGCATGCTCTATGTGAAATGAACATATATGAACTGCGTTCGTCTGACTGCCCACCACCCATTCACTCTTGGTCTGTATACATTCTGTCTCTCTCTCTTTTACGATGGCACCTAAGGGCAGCTGTGATAAAAGAGGAGTTCTATGCCTCTCACTTTAAATGTCAAGTTAGAAATGATTAAACTCAGCCAACAAGGTATGTTTATGGAAATAAGTAAAATAATACTAATAGCTATGGGGTGCGCTAATATTATCGATGTTTTCATTAATCCATCTTTAAACTCAGTGAATAAGGTATATTGATGGCAATAAGCATAATACTAAGACTAATCTACTACTACTACTAATTGTTCTGGTGGCACTTAAAAGTTTTTCAAAATTATGCGACATATATACAGAAAATATAAACAATCATGGTAAAACAAACATAATTGTGAGGTGTGGTAGCCTGCCTGGCTACCACACCTGACTTCCTACAATAAATACTACTCACCTCTCACCCTACATTAAGACTACAAATATTTTAAAGTAATGAGCATACTGTATGTACATTTTGCTTTATTGTTTTTTTATGCCTAGTTCTATTGTTAACTTAAAACAGTGGACCCTCGACCAACGATATTAATCCGTTCCTGAGAGCTCATCGTTAATTGAAATTATCGTTAGTCGAGTTAATTTTCCCCATAAGAAATAATGAAAATCAAATTAATCCGTGCAATACACCCTAAAGTATTGAAAATTTTTTTTTTTACCGCATGAAATATTAATTTTAATAGGCAACAGTTAGGCAACTTTATTCCGAAAAGTTTCGCCTACACAGTAGGCTTCTTCAGTCGAATACAGAAAGTAGGCAGGAACAGTAGAGATGTGAAGACGGTGTAATCAGTCCATCACCCTTGAAGTCGTAGAATTTGAGGTTGTCAGTCCCTCAGCCTGGAGAAGTTCAGTTCCATAGTCAGGAACTGTCTGAAGATCAAGCGACAGTGCGGAGACTTAAATACTGTCGGAAGGAGAGGTGCAAAGTAGTAGTATACCATTTTGATGTTCATTAATTTTAATACACACAAACTGAAGAAGACATGTACAATTACATGACACCTACCTTTATTGAAGATCTGGTGATGATTGATGGGATGGGAGGAGGGGAGACTGTGGATGGTGTTAGTGTTTAGAAAGGGAATCCCCTTCCATAAGGACTTGAGGTGTCAAGTCCTTTTCCGGGGTTACTTCCCTTCTTCTTTTAATGCCGCTATTACCAGTTTGAGAGTCACTGAACCTCTGTCGCACAACATATCTGTCCATAGAGGCCTGTACCTCCCGTTCCTTTATGACATTCCTAAAGTGTTTCACAACATTGTCAGTGTCACAATTAAACCCTTGCTCAGGTTTCAATTCTTCACTGTCTATGTACTCCTTGAATTCCTGCACATATTTTTCAGCTGCTTTCTGGTCCAAACTGGCAGCCTCACCATGCCTTATCATACTATGTATGCCACTACGATTCTTAAATCTCTCAAACCAACCTTTGCTGGCCTTAAATTCACTCACATCACCACTAATTGCTGGCATTTTTCTAATTAAATCCTCATGCAACTTCCTAGCCTTTTCACATATGATCGCTTGAGAGATGCTATCTCCTGCTATCTGTTTTTCGTTTATCCACACCAATAACAGTCTCTCAACATCTTCTATCACTTGCGATCTCAGTTTCGAAAACATAGTTGCACCTTTGGCAAGAACAGCTTCCTTGATTGCAGTTTTCTTGGCCACAATAGTAGCGATGGTTGACTGGGGTTTTGTGTACAACCTGGCCAGCTTGGAGACACGCACTCCACTTTCATACTTAGCAATGATCTCTTTCTTCATATCCATAGTAATTCTCACCCTTTTTGCTGTAGGATTGGCACTAGAAGCTTTCTTGGGGCCCATGGTGACTTATTTTGCAGGTGCAATCACTAAAAACGCTGTGATAATATGAAATGTTCTGATTATATGTTTGGATGGGACCGCAGTGGCCGGCTGGCTTGTAAACACTGGCCACAAGTGGACGCGTCTCAGACTGAGGTAAAATTTTTGCGTTAAAATGTATCGCTAGTCGGATTTAACGTTAGACGATGCCATCGTTAGTCGAGGGTCCACTGTACTCTAGACTGAATAAAATAGGCCATAATATGGCGAGAGTCCACCAGCAATATTTCTATATAAACGAGTTACAGCTCGTCTCCATGTCATATTCTTTGGTCTTGTGATAGAAAACGGTGTTTTGAAGAGGATAACTGCACTAGAACATCAGTTTACTAAGAAAACCACCCAAACAAAGGTGATTTTCGTGATTTTTTTTTTCTTTCAAGACAGGGGGCCGGCCGGCGTTCCAGGCCAATATCTCAAAAGTAACTTATTCACTTATATCGGTAAGGTGCGCCTTTATTACCTAATTAAGTGGAATAATATTCACAGAAATTGTAAAATAATGATTTCTCTAATTTCTGATGGTACATTTTTGGAAATATTCCAAATATTTTGGGAGTTATGTGGGAGTAAAGGGCAGAGTTTTTACAACATTCCAAGAACTAACAAACTTTAATTTTTTTTGTGAAATAAAGATAAGATATTTAGAGGAAACTAAACCATGAGAAATTCGTATAAGCATTGTTCTCTTGGCACCAAGTGTCCAAACAACCTTACATCATCCCATATAGGATCACCTTCCTGCCAAAGGGCATTATCAGTAAATCAGTCCTTTCTCAGTTGTTGTTTGAGGTATTTTATTGATAAATATTTACAGTAACTAGAGAAAATACTTTGTCTTGTGCACCAAAACTGAAGGAAATCGGACGGTAAACAAAAAAAGCAACAATTAATTGCCATGACGACCCCTAAGGTATGGAGGATGGCAAATGTAGTCCCAATTTTTAAAAAAGGAGACAGACATGAGGCATTAAACTACAGACCTGTATCACTAACATGTATAGTATGCAAAGTCATGGAGAAGATCATCAGGAGGCGAGTGGTGGAGCACCTGGAAAGAAACAAGTGTAAAATCGACAACCAGCACGGTTTCAGGGAAGGAAAATCCTGTGCTACAAACCTACTGGAGTTTTATGACAAGGTGACAAAAGTAAGACAAGAGAGAGGGGTGGATATACTGCATTTTCTTGGACTGCAAGAAGGCCTTCGACACAGTTCCTCGCAAGAGGTTACTGCAAAAGCTAGAGGATCAGGCACACATAACAGGAAAGGCACTGCAATGGATCAGAGAATACCTGACAGGGAGGCAACAACGAGTCATGGTACGCGATGAGGTATCAGAGTGGGCGCCTGTGACAAGCGAAGTCACACAGGGGTCAGTCCTAGGACCTGTGCTGTTTTTGGTATATGTGAACATAACGAGAGGGATAGACTTGTTTGCAGATGATGTGAAGTTAACAAGGAGAATCAAATCGGTTGAGGATCAGGCAGGACCACAGAGAGACCCGGACAGGCTACAAGCCTGGTCCAGCAACTGGCTCCTTGAGTTTAACCCTGCCAAATGCAAAGTCATGAAGATTGGGGAGGGGCAAAGAAGAACGAAGACACAGTATAGTCTAGGTGGCCAAAGACTGCAAACCTCACTCAAGGAAAAGATCTGGGGGTGAGTATAACACTGAGCACATCTCCTGAGGAGCACATCAATCAGATAACTGCTGCAGTGTACGGGCGTCTGGCAAACCCAAGGATAATGTTCCAATACTTCAGTAAGGAATCGTTCAAGACTCTGTACACCATTTACGTCAGGCCCATACTGGAGTATGCAGCACCAGTTTGGAATCCACACCTGGTCAAGCACGTCAAGAAATTAGAGAAAGTGCAAAGGTTTGCAACAAGACTAGTCCCAGAGCTAAGGGGATTGTCCTACGAAGAAAGGTTAAGGGAAATCGGCCTGACAACACTGGAGGACAGGAGGGTCAGGGGAGACATGATAACGACATATAAAATACTGCGAGGAATAGACAAGGTGGACAAAGACGGGATGTTCCAGAGATGGGACACAGAAACAAGAGGTCACAATTGAAAGTTGAAGACTCAGATGAATGAAAGAGATGTTAGGAAGTATTTCTTCAGCCAGAGTAGTCAGGCAGTGGAATAGCCTAGAAAGTGACGTAGGGGAGGCGGGAACTATACATAATTTTAAGACGAGGTTTGATAAAGCTCATGGAGCAGGGAGAGAGAGAGGACCTAATAGCAATCAGTGAAGAGGTGGGGCCAGGAGCTATGACTCGACCCCTGCAACCACAAATAGGCGAGTACAAATAGGCGAGTCTCGTACACGCACACACACACACACACATTCTTAGCACTCACTCTCAAACATGAACACACACACACATTTTACAAAATGAAATTTAACTGAATTATTATTCAATTATCAAGTACATCAAATATTTACCTCTGCCATGTAATTTTTTACCCCCCCCCCCAGGGGTAAATTTACCCCTGATTGAGAATCACTGTCTTAGGCCATCAGCACTCCTCCGTAAAGGTGATGTGCAGTTAAATTTTCATTTATTTCATGTATTTATTTGTTTATTTATTGTTTTTCTAGTTTTCATGTATGATTTCATGCATGCAAATATTATTATATTTTATATTATTTTTTATTTATCATCACACTGGCCGATTCCCACCAAGGCAGGATGGCCCGAAAAAGAAAAACCTTCACAATCATTCACTCCATCACTGTCTTGCGAGAAGGATGCTTTACACTACAGTTTTTAAACTGCAACATTAACACCCCTCCTTCAGAGTGCAGGCACTGTACTTCCCATCTCCAGGACTCAAATCCAGCCTGCCGGTTTCCCTGAACCCCTTCATAAATGTTACTTTGCTCACACTCCAACAGCACGTCAAGTATTAAAAACCATTTGTCTCCATTCACTCCTATCAAACACGCTCACGCATGCCTGCTGGAAGTCCAAGCCCCTCGCACACAAAACCTCCTTTACCCCCTCCCTCCAACCTTTCCTAGGCCGACCCCTACCCCTACCCCGCCTTCCTTCCACTACAGACTGATACACTCTTGAAGTCACTCCGTTTCGCTCCATTCTCTCTACATGTCTGAACCACCTCAACAACCCTTCCTCAGCCCTCTGGACAACAGTTTTGGTAATCCTGCACCTCCTCCTAACTTCCAAACTACGAATTCTCTGCATTATATTCACACCACACATTGCCCTCAGACATGACATCTCCACTGCCTCCAGCCTTCTCCTCGCTGCAACATTCATCACCCATGCTTCACACCCATATAAGAGCGTTGGTAAAACTATACTCTCATACATTCCCCTCTTTGCCTCCAAGGACAAAGTTCTTTGTCTCCACAGACTCCTAAGTGCACCACTCACCCTTTTCCCCTCATCAATTCTATGATTCACCTCATCTTTCATAAACCCATCCGCTGACACGTCCACTCCCAAATATCTGAATACATTCACCTCCTCCATATTCTCTCCCTCCAATCTGATATCCAATCTTTCATCACCTAATCTTTTTGTTATCCTCATTACCTTACGCTTTCCTGTATTCACTTAATTTTCTTCTTTTGCACACCCTACCAAATTCATCCACCAATCTCTGCAGCTTCTCTTCAGAATCTCCCAAGAGCACAGTGTCATCAGCAAAGAGCAACTGTGACAACTCCCACTTTATGTGTGATTCTTTATCTTTTAACTCTACGCCTCATGCCAAGACCCTCGCATTTACTTCTCTTACAACCCCATCTGTAAATATATTAAACAACCACGGTGACATCACACATCCTTGTCTAAGGCCTACTTTTACTGGGAAATAATTTCCCTTTTTCCTACATACTCTAACTTGAGCCTCACTATCCTCGTAAAAACTCTTCACTGCTTTCAGTAACCTACCTCCTACACCATACACCTGCAACATCTGCCACACTGCCCCCCTATCCACCCTGTCATACGCCTTTTCCAAATCCATAAATGCCACAAAGACCTCCTTAGCCTTATCTAAATACTGTTCACTTATATGTTTCACTGTAAACACCTGGTCAACACACCCCCTACCTTTCCTAAAGCCTCCTTGTTCATCTGCTATCCTATTCTCTGTCTTACTCTTAATTCTTTCAATAACAACTCTACCATACACTTTACCAGGTATACTCAACAGACTTATCCCCCTATAATTTTTGCACTCTCTTTTGTCCCCTTTGCCTTTATACAAAGGAACTATGCATGCTCTCTGCCAATCCCTAGGTACCTTACCCTCTTCCATACATTTATTAAATAATTGCACCAACCACTCCAAAACTATATCCCCACCTGCTTTTAACATTTCTATCTTTATCCCATCAATCTTGGCTGCCTTACCCCCTTTCATTTTACCTACTGCCTCACGAACTTCCCCCACACTCACAACTGGCTCTTCCTCACTCCTACAAGATGTTATTCCTCCTTGTCCTATACACGAAATCACAGCTTCCCTATCTTCATCAACATTTAACAGTTCCTCAAAATATTCCCTCCATCTTCCCAATACCTCTAACTCTCCATTTAATAACTCTCCTCTCCTATTTTTAACTGACAAATCCATTTGTTCTCTAGGCTTCCTTAACTTGTTAATCTCACTCCAAAACTTTTTCTTATTATCAACAAAATTTGTTGATAACATCTCACCCATTCTCCCATTTGCTCTCTTTTTACATTGCTTCACCACTCTCTTAACCTCTCTCTTTTTCTCTATATACTCTTCCCTCCTTGCATCACTTCTACTTTGTAAAAACTTCTCATATGCTAATTTTTTCTCCCTTACTACTCTCTTTACATCATCATTCCACCAATCGCTCCTCTTCCCTCCCGCACCCACTTTCCTGGAACCACAAACTTCTGCTGAACACTAACACTACATTTTTAAACCTACCCCATACCTCTTCGACCCCATTGCCTATGCTCTCATTAGCCCATCTATCCTCCAATAGCTGTTTATATCTTACCCTAACTGCCTCCTCTTTTAGTTTATATTTACACATTCATATTCTCTTTTCTCCTTCCATAACTGATCATTCAACATTACTGCTACCCCTTCCTTTGCTCTAACTCTCTCAGATACTCCAGATTTAATCCCATTTATTTCCCCCCACCGAAACTCCCCCACCCCCTTCAGCTTTGTTTCACTTAGGGCCAGGACATCCAACTTCTTTTCATTCATAACATCAGCAATCATCTGTTTCTTGTCATCCGCACTACATCCACACACATTTAAGCATCCCAGTTTTATAAAGTTTTTCTTCTTCTCTTTTTTAGTAAATGTCTACAGGAGAAGGGGTTACTAGCCCATTGCTCCCGGCATTTTAGTCGCCTCATACGACACGCATGGCTTACGGAGGAAAGATTCTTTTCCACTTCCCCATGGACAATAGAAGAAATAAAGAAGAACAAGAGCTATTTAGAAAAAGGAGAAAAACCTAGATGTATGTATATATATATATATGCATGTGCATGTCTGTGAAGTGTGACCAAAGTTTAAGTAGGAGTAGCAAGATATCCCTGTCATCTAGCATGTTTATGAGACAGAAAAAGAAACCAGCAATCCTACCATCATGCAAAACAGTTACAGGTTTCTGTTTCACAGTCATCTGGCAGGACGGTAGTACTTCCCTGGGTGGTTGCTGTCTACCAACCTAATTGGTAATTTTTTAGGGTCTGGAAGATTAATTTAATTTGCATTATTTCTTATGGGAAAAATTGATTAAGTATTTGTATAACTTGCTATTTGAACAGTTCCTGGAATGGATTAAGTTCGAATATTGAGGTACCAGTGTACACACAGTAAGGACGAAAAAATGGAAAGGAAAAGTGCTTAAAGCTGTCATAGTCTTATAAATACTAAAGTCCTGTCAATTGTTGATACTAGGCTGAAACATACCTGTTAAAAAATCTTGAATGAAATATTAAAAAATAAAACTTGACGTACAACATGCAAATGAACTGTGAATACCCACCCAACTTATTACAATAGCTACATACCTGTGTCTGACCAAGCTTGATTGAGATGCCACCTATTGGCTTCTTGGCTTTGAGAGCTGCTCCAACAGAGCTTTTGTCTTGGAGTTTGCTGAGACCAAAACTTATTTTTTTCTTAGGCTCCTCCTCCTCCTCCCACCCATCCCCTTCTGGTGCTGGACGCTTGGTGGCAGATGACCGCTCCTCCAGTGACGTCTCTGGAGATAAACACTGGCGAAGGTGAGATAAAGAAACCCGTAAGAACAGGGCATGAGATGGAATACGTCCAAATAAAGCAGTAAAATTAACAAACTAAGTAACGGCATGATTCTGGTCTTAAGACAATTGGTTTGCAATGTCCTTCATCTATGATTTCTGCCTGTACAAAATTAATTATTTGGTTTGCAATGTCCATCTATGATTTCTGCCTGTACAAAATTATTTGGTTTCCTATGTCCTTTTATGCATGATTTCTGCCTATACGAAATTAATAATTACAATTCATTAAAGTTGCTAAACAAAGTGATATGCATTTCCAAGTATTTTTGGTAATTTATTTCAGAGGCAAACAGTGAATAATGTAGTTTCATTATCAGTTACATGACAGCACTTTATCTCAAACTGTAGATAAATTATTAGGAGCAAATTTTCATTGTACCACACTAAGTGGAACCCAACATACAGTATAAATGGCATGCTGAAAGTGTAATACTGTATTACTATTTTCTTATTCTCTCTCCTAGTACATTTGCTGGTAACTAGCAAGTAGCACACTTCACACTGACTAATTATGAATTATTGTGGTATAATTAACAAAAGTCCCTTGTGCACTGGGGTGAGTCTCCAGGTCTTTGACAGTAGAGAGATTGACCAAACAGCTTTTGCACTTCAACTCATGACCAGATTATTTAATTTTCAATACACTTATTCAGTTACTGCCTCCCCCACTGTAATCTAATCCGCCTCTGTAATCTAGCAACCTTTTGCACTGAAAATATTCATGATAAAGACCCATATGGGTCATTCCATATCAAATGGACCAGTTTTTAAAATCGTCCCCATCTAACCATCTTCAATTTCGATAAAATTTTACACGAAGGTTGGCATGTATATCAAACTAACTTTGGGAAAATTTTAGCTCATGATATGCATTAGTAGTAATGCTATGGCCCTAAAAGTGGAAGCAGGTGGTCATTTACTGATGACTGCATGGCAGACTCTGCCTGCTCATTGCCCTGAACATCAACATGACCAGGGACCCAACAGAAAATGATTTCTTTGTTTTTGGTAGAAATGTGGCACAACCAAAGTTGAATATGGAGAACTAGGGCATGAGGCAAATCAAGTTTTTTAATAGACTGAAAGCACTAAAGGAGTCTGAGACAGCTACAAATGTTGAGGTAGACAGACCCAATACAAATGATTGCTATGAGAATTGCATACAATCCAGCCCGCCACAATGCATACCTCTATTGGCCACACCTCCCAGAACCAACAGGAAGCCTCCAGAGATACACCTGTTACCTGAAGGACATCATAAGCCGCCCTCCAAGACTCAAGAGGGTGGATCAGAGCATCCCCTCCCCAGATGATCCAGATTCCATGACAAACAAAACCACCACCAAGTCTAACAAATGATCTTGGACAGCATTGTCAGGGAATACTGCCATGAACCCAACACCGTCAGAAGATTCAGAACCATCTGTATAAACAGTGACGGCATGTGCATGTGACTGGAAGTGATAAAGAAAAAGAGAGAGAAGCGGTTGTAGGCAGGAGAGCTTTGGCGCACGACATCAGGGAAGAACAGACACGAACCGTCAGAACCTCCCAAGGGGAAAGGGAAAAAGGCAGACGCTATATGAACATACAAGGGAGGTAACTGGAGAGAAGACCAGAGTGAAGACGAAGAGAAAACGGTCC
Organism: Cherax quadricarinatus; assembly: GCF_038502225.1. Taxonomy (NCBI): domain Eukaryota; kingdom Metazoa; phylum Arthropoda; class Malacostraca; order Decapoda; family Parastacidae; genus Cherax; species Cherax quadricarinatus. The sequence continues at coordinate 619,675 of NC_091328.1, read as the reverse complement.
GAGTAAGCAGGGGCACCAAACAAATACAGTGGTCCCTCGCTTTTCGTAGTTCTCGGCAATCGTAAATTTTGCCAATCATAAGGGTATTTTCGTATAAACATGGACTCGCTTTTCATAGGTTGACTCACGAATAGTAGTTCGTCCGAGACGCGTACGCATGGTGCGAGCCGGGGCGGCCTCCCTACCCTGCCAGTCTGGCATTGTTTACCAGTGAGTGAAGGTCCCCTCAAGTGCTCCTACTAAATATTTCATAATATTCCACTCATTTTAGTGCTTGCAAGTACTAAATAAGCTACCATGGCTCCAAAGAAAGTTAGTGCCAAGCCTGTGGTAAAGAAGGTGAGAAGTATGTACAGTGACAAAGTCTTGGGCCATTTTAGGGAAGTGTTAAAGAGACGCCAGAAACAGAGCTCTCTCCACAGTTACTTTGCGAGACAGGACTAGAGTGACTTTCAAGGTGGTCCTAGTGGCATTAAGAAACAGAGAAGAGAAGCAACCCCAGAGAAGCAATTGGTACCTGAGGTGTTGCTGGAAGGGGATTCCCCTTCCAAACTGTAAACAATCCAATCTCTTTCCTCCTCCAGTCTCCTATACACTAAGAAGAATCTCCAATAAAGGTAAGTGTTATGCTGTTAATGTTTCATTCATCATTTCCCATTGTATTGTTTATGTACTACATGTATATTTCATGTAAAAAATTTTTTTGATTTAATACTTCTGGGTGTCAGGAACGGATTAATTGTATTTACATTATTTCTTATGGGGAAAATTGATTCGCAAATCGTAAATTTCGTTTATAGTAGCTCCTCCAGGAACGGATTAATTACGAAAAACGAGGGACCACTGTAATGGGCTTCTACTAACGTCTGAGACCAACCTACACACAGAAGGAATACGAAGGTCGTGAGCGGACTAAGTAATGAAGACAATGAGCATCATGACAATCAGCTAAGGAAGGAACATTTGTCTCTGCATAGAGGCTGATGGGGAGGATGGGATAGGGAAGAGAGAATTAGGTTCAATCTGAAGAAGACCAAAAGGTCCAATTCTTCAGATCAATAGCCTCTTCACCACAACAAGGAGCCCCCCTTAAAGAGGCAATAGGCTGCAGCTGAGGTTTATTTGGTTTAGTTAGGACAGTATCTCTAGCTTTGTTCAGTTTGTGGGTGCCCAGGATCTGAGAAAGTGTCTTCCAGGTCTTTTTTTATATCTCCTCTCAATTCAGTGAATTTATTAGAATAGTACAATGGCTTAGACTTTCTTATTTGTTTGGCGAGGACTGACGTATAGTGTTTAATAAATTCTTTAGTTATTAAGGCCCGTCTATATTGTTTTTCATGTTGATGTTTCTTATCGATGGATCTTAAAATGCTGTTAGTAAGCCAAGGGTAACCTGGTCTTTTATTAGTGATCTGTTTACTTTTTAAGGGACATGTTTGTTATACAGTCCATGTATTTTGTTTTGAAATGTGTCTATCCATTCATCAAAATGACTGGCATTAGAAAATTCTGTAGGCCAGTCAACTGAGCTTAGCTCTGCAGTGAAGTTACTTATTGATGCCTCGTTATGGCGTCAAAAAGAGAACTTACTATATTCCATTCGTTGCTTATAAATGCTTGTTAGGAACATTAGAAAGAACATTGCAGCAGGCCTACTGGCCCATGCTAGGCAGGTCCAAGTCACCTACTGGCCTAAGCTACTGGCCAAAGCCAGTCAGGTCCATGTCACATCCACTAAGAAGGATGGAGAACTGCATCAGAACCACTAGTGCAAGCCGGTCAGGTCCAACTCACACCTACCCACACCCACTCATGTATTTGTCCAACCTATTTTTAAAACTACACAACATTTTAGCTTCATTGACGGTACTCGGGAGTTCATTTCACTCATCCACAACCTAAATTTTTCCAACTTGAAACCATTGCTGCAAGTCCTGTCTTGGTTAGATACTTTTAGCACTTTATTTACATCCCCTATATTTATTCCTGTTTTCCCATTTATACACCTCAATCATATCCCCCCATCCCTAATTTTACACCTTTCTAGAAGTGCAGGTTCAGGCCCCTTAGTCTATCCTCATAGGGAAGATTTCTGATACATGTGATCAACTTTGTCATCCTCCTTTGTACGTTTTCCAGTGCATTTATATCCATTCTGTAATACGGTCCCCAAAACTGTGCAGCATAATCTAAATGAGGCCTAACCAAAGATATAGAACTGAATAACCTGAGGACTCCTCATACTTATACACACCACCACGATACTGTACCTGCCTTACACGTGTGGACCAGTACACACCCCCATTCTACTGTAAACACTTGTACCTGCCTTACATGTGTGCACTGGTAACAAATGTACACCAGGTAACAAGCATTCACCAGTACACACCACCATGCTACCTCTCATTCCCCAAACGTTGTACGACTCCTTGCGGGTTAAGCGCTTTCCAATAATTATAATAATTATTATTATACTAATACATCTGTATATTTATTAATTGAAAATGTTAGTTTGTCGCTGCATTTCAAGGTACGTGACATGATGCTAGTGATGGGCTCTTGATCTAAGGAATTAAAACCATCCTCCACTTCTTTTGACCCAACCTTGATTACCTCTCATTTCCCAGGCGTATGACCATCATGAGTCATTGATAATAATAATAATTTATTCCGAGACCTTGATCACAGAATATTGCGCCCTGGTGCAGGTTGGCAATGATAACCTGAGCAAAGACTGCCAGTACACACTACGCTGTTCCAGTTTGGTCTCAGTATTAAACTATTGTTCATACCTGGAGGGTATTCCGGGGATCAACGCCCCCACGGCCCGGTCCACGACCAGGCCTCCTGGTGGAGCAGAGCTTGATCAACCAGGCTGTTTCTGATCGCATGTAGTCCAACATACGAACCACAGCCCGGCTAATGCAGAACCGACTTCAAGTATCTGTCCAGCTCCCTCTTGAAGGCAGCCAGGGGTCAATTGGTAATTCCCCTTATGCCTGGTGGGAGGCTGTTGAACAGTCTTGGGCCCCAAATACTTAGTGTTTTCTCTTAGTATACCAGTAGTGCCCCTACTTTTCACTGGAGGTATTTGCACCGCCTGCCCAGCCTTTTGCTTTCGGAGGGAGTGATTTCTGTATGCAGATTAGGGACCATTCCTTTTAGGATTTTTGAAGTGTAGATTATATATCTCTGTCGCCTGCGTTCCAGCGAGTACAAGTGAAGTGCTTCCAAGCGTTCCCAGTAGTTAAGGTGTTAACTAATTTAAATTTTTAGAACAAATTCGACGCATCAGTAATGGACATAATAATAATAATAATAATAATGAATAACAAAACTAGATGGGGACTTGAACCCAGGTCCTGGGAATGGAAGGCATCGACATCAGGGAGAGGGGCTCTTGCTCTAAGAAACTGGACTTGTGCTTCCTTCTTAGGATTGAACCGGAACACCCCCTATTGCCCCCTACGGTTTAACGCTCCCCCATGAATTTACTAACACTAATCAACAAAATTTAGGTTTTTATCCAGTTCAGAAACCAAATTGGTTGTTTTAAGCTAACTTTGTTGCACTGATCACTAATCTGAGCTTTATTTATCCTTCAAGGGAGGTTCCTAGATGCTGGTCAGGAGCATGACTGCACTCGTGCTCCAATTTCTTGGATCGAAGTGGATTGAATGTCTTGCATTCCTCAAGGCGCTGCAGGACCTCTATGGTTTAGCGCTTTCCCATGAATGCAGTAAAATTGACAATGAGCTTGATTAGTTAGTCACTGTCATGTTAATTTTTTTTAAATCTTGTATGTACATATATAGAAAAGCACTGGTTTGGTAATAGAGTTGTGGATGAGTGGAACAAACTCTCGAGTACCGTCATAGATGCTATGGCCTTGTGTAATTTTAAAGATAGGTTAGATAAATAAATGAGTGGCTGTGGGTGGGTGTGAGTTGGATCTGACTAGCTTGTGCTACTAAGTCGGATGCCATGCTCCTTCCTTAAGTGAATGTGACCTGACCTAACTAGGTTAGGGCATTGGCTTAAGCCAGTAGGGGACTTGGACCTGCCTCGCATGGGCCAGTAGGCCTGTTGCAGTGTTCCTTCTTTATGTTCTTATACACCTGCACCAGGTAAGAAGCATGCACCAGGTAAGAAGTGTACACCAGGTAAGAAGCATGCACCAGTACACACTACCATGCTACTGTAAACACCTGCACTAGGTAACAAGCATGCACCAGTTAACAAGGTTGCACCAGTACACACCACCATGTTATTGTAAGCACCTGTACCTGCCTTACACGTGTGCAACAGGTAACGCAAGCACCATATAACAAGCGTGCAGCAGGTAACAAGCGTGCACCAGTACACACTACCATGCTACTGTAAACACCTGCACTAGGCAACAAGTGTGCACTAGGTACCAAGCATGCACCAGTACACACCATGATGTGTGATGAATGGTTTGAAAAACCGACAAGTTGAAGATTGAGACACTGATGCAGCATATGGGAATCTTTATTCAGGAAACGTTTCGCCACACAGTGGCTTCATCAGTCCAATACAAAGAGGAAGGCGTAAGGAGAGGAAGAGTATGAGGTAATCAGTCCCTCAGCCTGGAGTCGATGTGTTCAGTCCATCAATCTTGTAGAATGTACAGCATAGGGCCGTAGACATGGCTTATATACTGTAGTGAGGCGAGGTGAAGCAGGCGGAGGCGGGGTCATAGTGGTACCATCCACTAGTCGAAGTAGGTCTTCATCCAAAGGTTGAACAAGTGTTGAAGAATTCTTTGTAACAAGATCCCATGATGCTGCAGTGTCTGACAGTTGTTGGTTTTTCAAACCATTCATCACAAGTTGAAGATTGAGACACTTATGCAGCATATGGGAATCTTTATTCAGGAAACGTTTCACCACACAGTATATAAGCCACGTCTATGGCCCTATGCTGTACATTCTACAAGATTGATGGACTGAACACATCGACTCCAGGCTGAGGGACTGATTACCTCATACTCTTCCTCTCCTTACGCCTTCCTCTTTGTATTGGACTGATGAAGCCACTGTGTGGCAAAACGTTTCCTGAATAAAGATTCCCATATGCTGAATAAGTGTCTCAATCTTCCACACACCATGATATTGTAAGCACCTGCACCTGCCTTACACATGTGCACCAGGTGACAAGGGTGTACCAGGTAACATGTACACCAGGTAACAAGTGTGCACCAGTACACAGTGCCATGCTATTGTAAGCACCTGCCTTACATGTGTGCCCCAGGTAACGTGTACACCGGGTAACAAGTGTTCACCAGGTAATGTGTACACCGGGCAATATAAACACAAATGCAGTATAATGTGATCCTTTATTGACTACGTTTCGCCCACACAGTGGGCGTTTTCAAGTCACGAACAGAACTACCTGGGGTGGAAGGAACGCGAGTATTTATAGTCCGGCTGAGGTCAGGTGAAGAATGCTGCATCTGATGATGTACCGAGTTGGGTTGTAGAGTCTAAAAACTTGGGTAGCTTGGAAAGGAGACTGGACAAGTTTGTGAGCAGACCTTCTACAGTGTTCTTATGTGGGATAGCGATGAAGAAGTTTCTTGGCAAGTGGTTCAGCTATGTTATAGAAGCCACTATTCTGGTTGAAGTTGTCGGATATAGAAATAAGTGATGATTCCAGGATTCTTCGGTATTGGGTGTTGTCTTCTGTGGCGATAAGTCTTGAGTTTCTGTAGTTTATCAAGTGGTTGTGTGAATTACGGTGTTGTACGCAGGCATTCCTTGTGTCGTCAGACCTGCTTGCGTATTGGTGTTCTGAAATACGTGTTTGGAGGTCCCTTGATGTTTCGCCCACGTATAACTTGATAAACTACAGAAACTCAAGACTTATCGCCACAGAAGACAACACCCAATACCGAAGAATCCTGGAATCATCACTTATTTCTATATCCGACAACTTCAACCAGAATAGTGGCTTCTATAACATAGCTGAACCACTTGCCAAGAAACTTCTTCATCGCTATCCCACATAAGAACACTGTAGAAGGTCTGCTCACAAACTTGTCCAGTCTCCTTTCCAAGCTACCCAAGTTTTTAGACTCTACAACCCAACTCGGTACATCATCAGATGCAGCATTCTTCACCTGACCTCAGCCGGACTATAAATACTCGCGTTCCTTCCACCCCAGGTAGTTCTGTTCGTGACTTGAAAAAGCCCACTGTGTGGGCGAAACGTAGTCAATAAAGGATCACATTATACTGCATTTGTGTTTATATTGCCATTGTGTCGGTATTTTATACCATTTATTTCCAATGTGTACACCGGGTAACAAGTGTACACCGGGTAACAAGTGTGCACCAGGTAACATGTACACTGGGTAACAAGTGTGCACCAGGTAACGTGTACACCAGGTAACATGTACACCGGGTAACAAGTGTGCACCAGGTAATGTGTACACCGGGTAACAAGTGTGCACCAGGTAACGTGTACACTGGGTAACAAGTGTGCACCAGGTAACGTGTACACTGGGTAACAAGTGTGCACCAAGTAACGTGTACACTGGGTAACAAGTGTACACCAGGTAACGTGTACACCGGGTAACAAGTGTGCACCAGGTAACAAGTGTGCACCAGGTAACGTGCACACTGGGTAACAAGTGTGCACCAGGTAATGTGTACACCGGGTAACAAGTGTGCACCAGGTAACGTGTACACCGGGTAACAAGTGTGCACCAGGTAACGTGTACACCGGGTAACAAGTGTGCACCAGGTAACGTGTACACCGGGTAACAAGTGTGCACCAGGTAACGTGTACACCGGGTAACAAGTGTGCACCAGGTAATGTGTACACCAGGTAACAAGTGTGCACCAGGTAATGTGTACACCGGGTAACAAGTGTGCACCAGGTAATGTGTACACTGGGTAACAAGTGTGCACCAGGTAATGTGTACACCAGGTAACAAGTGTGCACCAGGTAATGTGTACACCAGGTAACAAGTGTGCACCAGGTAATGTGTACACTGGGTAACAAGTGTGCACCAGGTAATGTGTACACCAGGTAACAAGTGTGCACCAGGTAATGTGTACACCGGGTAACAAGTGTGCACCAGGTAATATGTACACTGGGTAACAAGTGTGCACCAGGTAATGTGTACACCAGGTAACAAGTGTGCACCAGGTAATGTGTACACTGGATAACAAGTGTGCACCAGGTAATGTGTACACCGGGTAACAAGTGTGCACCAGGTAACAAGTGTGCACCAGGTAATGTGTACACTGGGTAACAAGTGTGCACCAGGTAATGTGTACACCAGGTAACAAGTGTGCACCAGGTAATGTGTACACCGGGTAACAAGTGTGCACCAGGTAATGTGTACACCGGGTAAGTGTGCACCAGGTAACAAGTGTACACCAGGTAACAAGTGTGCACCAGGTAATGTGTACACTGGGTAACAAGTGTGCACCAGGTAACAAGTGTGCACCAGGTAACAAGTGTGCACCAGGTAGTGTGTACACCGGGTAACAAGTGTGCACCAGGTAATGTGTACACCGGGTAACAAGTGTGCACCAGGTAATGTGTACACCGGGTAACAAAGTGTGCACCAGGTAACAAGTGTGCACCAGGTAACAAGTGTGCACCAGGTAATGTGTACACCGGGTAACAAGTGTGCACCAGGTAATGTGTACACCAGGTAACAAGTGTGCACCAGGTAATGTGTACACCGGGTAACAAGTGTGCACCAGGTAACGTACACCACGTAACAAGTGCACTAGTACACATCGCCGTGCTTTTGTAAGCTCCTGTACCTGCCTTACACGTGTGCACCAGGTAAGTGTGTACCAGGTAACAAGTGTGCACAAGGCAGGTAACAAGTGAAGCTTTATTAAGCTTCTCTGACGCACCACCACCCACTCACTCAAAATAGAATTTACCCTGTACATTGTCCGGTCTTATATAAATCTGTAAAGTATCTCTGATATCAGAGGAAGAAGCAGCGTCACACTACCTTCTCGCCTACTCATTTTGCCTAAAAAGAAGAAGCGAAGCTCATAAATTACTGACGACGCCGACACTGGTGTGCGCGCGACGACCCACAAGTATCGACTAATGTCCGATTCTTTCACTGTGACGCTTATTTTTTCCCTCTACATGGTTTTATACTTAAAATATGAAAGATTGTATTCAGCGTTTAGAAGATATTTGATACATTCATGTACTGTTCAAATCTTTTTTTGGTAATTTATTAGGCAACAGATGTGTGGTTGAGAAAGTTCATAGCTGAAGTTCGGGGTAAAATCTAAACTCGAATACGTTATTAACAAAATATCAGTAAAGAAATTTATCGTAGAAATAGCAAAATATATTTAATATTCTCACTTACGTACATGTTCTTCGCGCAAGCAAACGTATTTATTATTATTATTTCTGGCACATATCATATTCTTAATTGCCTCCGAATGAATTTGAGGGGAATAAATTTTAATTTGGAAATTTTGAACTCAGACATATAACTGAAAACTAATGTTCGAGCGTTTACCCCTCCAGTGAATGTCCTGTATATCAAATAAAATAATATATTTATGTATACTAGTATTGTGTGCATAGATGTGTTAACACGACGCAGAAACTGCTGCCACTTGCAGCCTCCGGACGCCAGACAATCTAGTAAACAAATGGGTCGAAGGCGACGACTACACAACTAATTACTAATGGACGCCGGAATTTGACGATTTTTCGCTAATTTTCTACTTATTTTGCCACATTAGAAGCTCTTTTATTCACCATAAATATGGCCGACACGCTGGTGCAGACAAACTTGGAGAAAATAAGCAGGTAGGTGAAGGAAAGGCCTTGGAAACACAGCTGATGATGACACTTGTGCGAACACACAGAGGGGGGCGAGCCCCTGGGGTTTTCTGGGCTCTTTCCTGGAGCCCAGGGATCTCCTGAGGCATCTTGCTGAATATCAGAATTCTTCTAGGGCACTTGACTAGAGCTCAGAGGTTTCAAATGGCACCTTACTGGCGCCCAGAGCACTCATAGGGTAACTTAATGAGACCCAGGGCTCTCAGGACACCTTATTGTCTCCCAGGGGTTCTCTTAGGACAACTTACTGGAGCCCGGAACCCTTAGGAACACCTTGCTAAGGCCCAGAGCTTTGCTGGGGTACCTTACTGGGACCCAGAACTTTCCTTGGGAACCAAGTTGGGACTTTCCTGGCAGACTCACATTGTTATAGAACAATGTCAGTCTTAATTTTAAAGGTAAAGGGTTGTACAGTGGCATTTATGGTTGGGGAGAGGGGTTCTAAACCTTATTTAATTGGAACTTCATCTTTATTTATTGTTTTCTTTATTTTTTATTTTCTTTATTTTTTGTTTATTCCCTGAGGGAACTTGTGTTCTCATTCTTAATACCATCCAACTTAAGACAATTTTTCATTCCAAAGACCAGGGAGTAGTTTGATGTGGATTTAAAGGCATTAGGTATAATATTAACATGTGTGATGGAAACATTTTGATCCTGGGATATTGGCCACTCCAAATGCACATAGCTAAGGGTAGGAGAAAAATTACTGCTTGACTGCTATGTGTGTTGATGAAGGGGAAAAGTGTGTTTGATGATCATCTGTACCAGCATTACTATAATTTCCTCTCCTTATGTGACCGTATTTGTTATAGCAATAAGAGTAGGCTCCAGACAATAGCATCCATAGAGATTAGGGTCTCTGAAGGTCATTTGCATTCTAGTCCAATCCATCAAATATCCATCTTTGTCTCTACGAGCGCAGGAACATTTGATGTCTCCGTAGATGCAGAGAGACTGTATCTGGAGTTCACCCACATATCCAAGAGTGGTAATGGAAGGTGTAAAATTCATGATGTTCTTGTTGGTTCACTCTCGCCCATTACTATGTGAATGTTGCTGGCAACTCTAGTGCTCAGAGTTTAAATAGGCAGTTTTGCTAAGGCTGTGGCCCAGGTAGATAAAGGGTGACCCAACAAAAAAAATTACACTATATCATGTTAGTGTGGAAAAAGAAATGTCACAATACCATCGATAGAATAGTACACAAATAACCGACACACAAATAACCTACACTGATTTTCCCTCTCCTACATGGAGGTTATTTGTGTAGTGTTAGTGTGGAGTATGGGGTCTAGTGACAGGGCAGTGATTTCTTTATATTAGTTTACAAATAATCTCCCAGTTCTTTCTTTCTGCACTTTTTTCTCTGTGCTCTCTTTCTCTTTCTATCATTTAACATTTATGTCTGTCAAGGCACCAACCTCCTCTCCTAGTTCCTCCATGAAAATGACCCCTGATGACCTCTGCATGGACATGGTTCATGGCTGCAACCCAGGACCTGGCTTATCCAGGTAACTGGTAGTTGCTGGCTCTGGCCCTAGTTCTGCCCAGCTTTTGGAGGGCCACTCTGTAAACATTCCAGTGGTGGGTTGTAGTTCTGTAATGAACACTGATATTATCTCTGTTCTGGTTAGTTTTGGGCAGGTTGTTTTCTCCTGGCATGACAAGCATTTTGGTGGGGATTTATTATCTTTGTTTACATAGCATTTGCTGATGTGTGTTAATCTACCTTCTTCATACAGATCATTGAGCATGAATTCAAGGAGTGCAACATGCCTAGATCTGGGAATCCAACTCCACATGTGTGGAGGCACAGTGTAGAGGTCTTATGGCCTAATATCTGCCAGATCTCAACTACAGTTGTGGCTTAATTGCCCTTAACTCCCTCAGTACTGGTAACCCAAATGGGGTGCATATATGGGCTGAAGGGACAAACAGTAGTTAACAGATGGACATGGTAAAACCCACACACAATAGACTGAAAGCTATTTAAAGGAATAAAGTGAGAAAACAGCAATATTATTATATTAACACTCAAGGGCCATAAAGTCAAGTCAGGTTAGGGCAGTAAAAAGACAACCTAACATCAAAGAAAGTTTATTAAGATATAGAGGTGCACCTAAATACAGTTACATAAATTATCATACATAGCAGCACATGTGTAGATTACCTAGGATAACCCCCAAAAAAAGCCAAGTGACATTTCCATTGGGGTCCTTGTAATATCTTATTTAAACCTTAAAAGTTAAAACAGCTAAGTAACTCAGCTATGTTAAAAGCATTTACAATAAAAAGAGATATACTAGGAATAAGGTGAACTGAATTATTTACATTAACATTAAAGAGGGGATCAGATCACAGTAATAGGTACATGTATGTTAGCTATACAAGAAATCACTCTCCTCCTTTTCTGTTGCTACATTCATTAGGCACCTTTTGGTCCTTTTCCTGAACTGGCTCATGCTAGGACAGGCTTTGTCATGTACAGGCAGTCCATTCTGCTCCTTTATTGCTGTACAATAAAGGGTGTTTGAAGCCTGACCACCTACAGTAGTGTGCATATTAATTGGGACAGGGGTAAATTTTGTCTTAGTCTCCAGATTAATTAATGTAGTTTGGGCTCTTTTTCATAAAAGTTTGCTACTGACTTCTGGCAACCATTCAGCTGTGGCATTACCCTGCAACTCATCAGTGCTACAACATCTGTTGTTCTGTAAGGCTATTCCTGCAAGTGTGCTCTGTGAGTGAATGTGGTTTTGCCAAATTCTCCCCTTAATTCATGATTACTGCTGAAATTCATGATGGATGTTACACTTACGAAGTGTGCAAGTATTGTAGCTCTTAGAAAACATGCTGATTTGAGTAGCAGACAGATCGCCAGAAATTTGACCCTGGCAAAATCAACCATTGGTCGGATTCTGAAGAGAGCTGGCAACACTGGTGATTGTGGAACTCTGCATTATGGAAGATGTGGAAGAAAATGCAAGACAACATCTCATGATGACAAGGTTATCATAAGAAATAGTGTGAAGGATCCCATGAAAACCAGCAAAGATCTACAGAGATATTTGGCTTTGGTTAGTATAAATGTTGATTCTTCAACTGTTCGATGAAGGCTCCTTGAAGTTGGCAGAACTGCCAGAAAGCATGTAAAGAAATGATTATTGACTGCTGCTGTGAAGATAAAACAGCTGCAATGGGCACTTGATCATAAGGGATGGACGCAGATGAATGGAGAAATGTTATATGGTAGTGAGACTGAGCAAAGGCAAACCTCTTTGGAATGGACACATTCAACAGGTGCTAAAACACCCACCTAAGATTATGTTTTTGGGTAGTTTTACTGCTAAAGACCCTGGATGGCTTGTTATTTAGGGAACGATGGGCAGCGACAAATACAAGGCAATCCTGGCAATTCATTTGCTTTTCGTTGTGGATAGAGACTTTCCTGATGGAGAAGGCATTTTCCAGCAGGATCTTGCTTCATGCCACACTTCCAGAAAAATGCTGACACTCTTCGAAGAGAGTGGGGCTAAGCATTCTAAATTGAGCTGGAAACTCTCCTGACCTCAATTCAGTTGAGAATCTATGGGCAGTGACCAAACACAGGATCGCAAGCAGGATGGCTCAACTATGGAGAAGCTAATCGCTGCTGTTATTAGGACCTGATATCATGATGAACTTGCCAAAATGTGTTAAACATTGGCCAATTCTATGCCAAAGCATGTACCAATGCATACAAAAGTAAAGAGTAGTCATATATTGTATTAAGTCAGTTATCTGTCTTATCATTTCTGTGTATTTTTCAAATAAATATTAATTTTCCAAATAAATGTCTTATTTCATCACTGTTCCAATTAATGTTCACACTACTGTACTGCGGGTATTACAAAGTTGTGTTCCCTTCCCCTAGTACTATAAACTGCTTTGGTTCCCAGCCTTGACAAACTTGGTAGCAAGATATTCTGGACACTGCTTGTGAGAAATTTGTGAACATAACACTTATGACTTATGAGTACTGGGAATTGAGGGTCAAGTGACTGCTTGTCTCCTACAAAGAACTTTCATGGCACACATAAGTGCGATAAGGCACTTAAATTACTGGGAACGGTTGAAGGTCCTGTATCTGTATTCCCTCGAACGCAGGCGAGAGAGATACATGATGATATACACTTGGAAGGTCCTGGAGGGATTGGTACCAAACCTGCACACAAAAATCACTCCATATGAAAGCGAAAGACTCAGCAGGATATACAACATTCCCCCAATGAAAAGCAGGGGTGCCACGAGTACTCTGAGAGACAACACAGTAAGTGACTGGGGCCCAAGACTGTTCAATTGCCTCCCAGCATACATAAGGAGGATTACCAGTAGACCCCTGGCTGTCTTCAAGAAGGCATTGGACAGGCACCTAAAGTCAGTACCTGACCAACCGGGCTGTGGTTCGTACGTCAGGTTGCGTGCGGCCAGCAGTAACAGCCTGGTTGATCAGACCCTGATCCACCATGAGGCCTAGTCTCAGACCGGGCCACAGGGGCGTTGACCCCTGAAACCCTCTCCAGGTAAACTCCAGGTACCCTCCACAAGGAAGGGGTTGTGAGGAGAGCCTGGCAGGTGGTGCTGGACACTACATTCCTCTGCTAACAAGCACTCACACTGGCAAACTACCTACCTCTGTCATTCACACCTACACACAGTAATTAAATATGTACAGTACATACATGAAAATTTTTCCCTTAAAGATATTTACAGAATGCAACTCAAGATTGTGTGAGTTGGCAGTGGGAGGAAAGGAGTCATGTACTACGGAGTGTACTATTCAAATTTTTTACGCAATGTTATGCTACAGCATGTAATACCAACTTTTTTGTCCTAGCTGATTCTTTAATGCTTTACAATGTGTATATCAAAATTGTCATGCACTATCATTTTTTTTATTGCACTTCTTGAATTTTGATGCCAGCAAATAGTGCAGTGTGAAGTCATATTGTAAGTGTGTGTACTGTGCTTCATTGTGGAATCTGAGATTTTGTTTTATTTCATTTGGTGTTTTGGTTATGGTCATTATGAAAAACATTGCATAGTGATCAGCTGTCCTCACAGTTATTATGTCTGCTTTTTGTGGTGATATCACATTGGCTGATATTTATTTTAATGAAGAAATAGATGTGCTGGTGATTCTGGTGGGTTTGGTAAGTGATGATATTAGAAGGCAAGACTGCAAATACATGGTGTTTGGAAAGCTTGCAACTTAAGGATCGTCTCTTTAACTTAGGTAACATTAAAATCTGTAGCATTTATCAAATGATTTGGCTTAGTTTATGGTTAATGATTAGGTCCCTGAGATTCTAATTAAAGTTTGTTAGCACGTATGTAAAATTATGTATACTGTATTGCTCCATATGGAATTAAGGTCTTAGTTATTGGTTGTAAGTTGTGCAAATATGTACTCACCACTGCATCTAGTGTTTATGATGCTTTTACATTGCTTTTCATTTGTACAGAAGATTGCAGTACCAACTCCCTTTTTTTCCAGGTCTACAGTTGAGCATGGCTGTGTTCCCAGGTATGTTGTATACATCTTAACTCATGTTTTAGTCAGGTCTCTAAGAATTATGAATGATAGTAGGACATTGATGTCATCATTGTTTACCTAATCTGGCATTATGATTAAAGACCAAGATATTCTTTGTTTCAAAGAAAATTTTTGGCAAGGCTTGCAGTACATGTAGTACTGTATTTCCTGTCATGGTCTGCAGTGTAGTAGATGCTGTAGGTATAAGATACTGTAGAGGATTTGATTCAGGATTAATGTTGCAATGCATACACAAAGAATTAAAATTTTAACTTGTGAATAATTAGTATTATTGAGCTTAATTCTATAAATATGTGCTTTTAAGCTTTTTTTTTTTTAAATATCAATTGTGACTAAGGAGAATGAGGTAAGGTATAATAAAAAATGTATTTATGAAATTTTTTCACATGATCCACAGTATTTAATTCTGAGCAGATTATTAAACTTAAAAGGTGCTATTATATGGTGATTTTTTTTATCTGTTTTATGTTACTAGTAATACTTTATCAAAGACAAGATATGATAATACATTTAATTCTTAACATTTTGCACATGTTACACTTCTGAAAATTAGTGTTGCAGTATAAGTGAAATCAAGTACAGTGGAACCCTGGTTTTTGCACGCTTTGAAAGCCTTTACTGGTGTATCACTGAAAATCCTAGTGTGTTCAAGAAAAACAGTGTCTTCAAGAGTAAATTGTGTGTGATGTGGAAAGCTAATAATAAGGCATGGGTCAAGAGTCAAATTTCAAAGAGTAGGTCCATGATGTGTTTGGCCTGAGTATGGAAAAAATACCTCCTGGAAAAGAAATTGCCACTCAAGTGCCTCCTGGTAATGGACAGTGCTCCTGCTCATCCTCCAGACTTGGGAGACTGGTTGTCTAGGGACTCCAGTTTTATAACAGTGAAGTTCTTGCCCCCTAACACCACTCCTCTCATCCAGCCCATGGACCAGCAGGTCATTTCTAACTTCAAAAAACTCTACACCAAAGCAGTGTTTCAAAGGTGCTTTGAAGTGACCTTGGGCACTGAATTGACCCTAAGAGAGTTCTGGAGGGATCACTTCAATATCCTCCATTGCATAAGCCTTATAGGTAAGACTTGGCAGGAAGTGACTTCCAGGACTTTGAACTCTGCTTGGAGAAAATTGTGGCCAGACTGTGTCCCAGAGAAGGATTTTGAAGGGTTTGAGGCTGACCCTGTCGACCCTCTGCTTCTTGTGGAATGCATTGTGTCATTGGGGAAGTCCATGGGGTTGGATGTGAGTGACAAGGACGTGGAAGAGTTGGTAGAGGACCACAGGGAAGAGCTAACCACTGAAAAGCTGCAAGACCTTCAACTCGAACAGCAACAGAATGCAGCTGAGGAACTTGCTTCAGAGGAGGAGGAAGAGAGAGGGAAGGAGGTGTCTTCTTCAGAGATTAAGGAGATTTATGCAATGTGGAGTAGGGTGCAAGCTTTTGCTGAGAAATATCACCCTGACCAAGCTGAAACAAGCCATATCTGCAACATGTTCAATTAGAGAACCTTGTCCCACTTCAGACAAATCTTAGAGATGCCAGAAACAGTCCTCTCTGGACAGATATTTTGTGCAACAGGGGTGCACAAAATATCTGTCCAGGGGTGCAGTGACTCTCAAGCTGGTCCTAGTAGCATTAAAAGACAAAGAAGGGAAATAACCCCAGAGAGGGACTTGTTACCTGAAGTCCTTATGTAGGGGGATTCCCCTTCCAAACAGTAACCCCAATTCCCTCTTTCCTCCTCCCTGTCTTCCATAAGCCAACAAGAGTCTTCATTAAAGGTATGTAATGTTTATATTTATTAATATTTATGTATCATTGTTTTGTGTTTGTAAAACTATATTTATTCTTTAAAAAATGATTTTTTTGTGAGTATTTTTGGGTGTCTGGAATGGATTAATTGTATTTACATTATTTCTTATGGGAAAATTTATTCAGTTTTCGCATGTTTTGTTTAGGTTTTAGAACCACCTTCTGGAATGGATTAAGTTCGAAAACTGGGGTTCCACTGTAGGTGGACTGAAGAACACGTGGAAAAGTAGAATTACATTCCTGACACATTGGAAAAGTCAATAAATTTTTTAAATTTTTAATTTGTCATAGATAATAGTGTTTCATAGATTATGTTTTAGTTATTGTTGTTTGTTAATCTAGAAACTTGTGGAGATAGTTGATAAGATCCTTGTATTCGAGACTTATTCATTAAAAAAGTTACCTTTGCTAAAATAATGTTACATAAAATAATTAATTTTTATCTTAAATTCTGGTTGCTGGTGCATGTTGATCTTCAAATGTATGGAGAGGGATGCTGTGGCCTTACCAGGCTGAGGTTGATGGCTGTAGTTCTTGTGTTGATGTGGATGAAAATGATTCTTGTATTAATGTGAATGGCAGAGTTAATATAAAGTTATCAGTACGGTAGACTCTTGATATAATGGACTTACAAAACAAAATGGGCAAAATCCACTGCATGAATTATGTACTTTTAACTCCTCTTTTTTTTTTTTTTTTTTTTTTTTTTTAAATTCAATATTTATTGTAATAGAATTGTAAATTGTGTGTATAGTCATATATTAGGTATACTGTAGGGTAATTTTAGTGCTTTTTCTCCTATTTTTATACATTCTGATTTACCAGACACTCAGACGGTCCTCCTATTAGTGCATTACATCAAGCGTTTTCTATAGTTTATGGTTGTACTGGAATTTAAAAGTAGTCTGTAATGCATCTCTGCTCTTTCTTGCAGCCAACCACTCACTTTAAAATTGTTAAACCATCCAGAACTAAATGAACATTCTTGTGAAGATTTTCTGTTTTGTTTACACAGTTTTATTATATAATAGGACTTTCTACCTTATCATAAGGCATTAAGTGTGTACCTTATTTTTTTCCGCTCGGTCCAAACATTCAGTAACCTTTCTGTGTTATTTAGCTGTAATGACCTCTTGACATTCTTCTCAGTATGTCACAATCTGGATTATTTATGCACAAGCTCTTTCCTTCATTTTATTGTTTCTACATAGTGTAGATTCTCTGACGCTGAAGGTACAGGTCATCTCTGTGACATATGTGCTAGCTTTAAGCATATATGTCACCACTATTTGTTTCAAAATGGGCATTGTTTCATATTCATACTTTTTCTTTGCACCTCCAGCATCACTAGTATCCTTATTAGGTGCCATTGTTAATATCCACAGACAAAATGGGTGACGAAATGAAAGAAAATTGGTAACCACGAGAGTAAGGTATGAGTGTGAGAGTGGCTGTTTACAACAAGGTGTCAGGCTAGGCCTCCCTCTAAAACAATGGATTTGCCCTAGGTGTGGAGGAATAATATCCCACAAAGTGATCTAGCCAGATTTTGTGCAAAAACATATGCTTATTTTCTCCCAACTTCATGATGTGACCTCACTCTTATTTTCCCACAAAACATGAACTTGGGTAAAAAAAACTTTAATTGTGATTTATTGAGAACACAATTTGTGGGTGCATGAAATGTGAGAGTCTTCTATATTTAGAATAAATATTCTGTATAATTAAAATTAATTTATCGCTTTTGAAATATTAATGACTACTACGGGCATAGTTCTAGTTATTTCAACAAAATTTATGGAGTAATACATCACTAAAAGTACTTATTATATGGGAGATTGGATACAGTTATTTGAATAGTTATTGAGAATGGTAAATAATAACATCAGTGATGAATTTATTTAATTTGATTTCAAATGATTTTTTTATTGTATGCAATGGGACTCATCAGTGCTATAATTTTTCCAGCTTAAAAATATTGTAATGGCTGATTTTGTCAGGCTTTTACTTATGTGATTGTCTGAGCCTGTATGTTCTTTGAGGGAATTTCTTTGATGCTGATGGATGGAAGGAGCACAATAGGATGACTTGCAGAGCACATAAATCTTTAGTTGAAGGAAGATGGAGTAGGGGTCATCCTAGGAAAAGTTGGAGGGAGGGGGGTAAAGGAGGTTTTGTGTGTGAGAGGCTTAGGCATCCAACAAGCGTGTGAGTGTGTTAGATAGGAGTGAGTGGAGGCAGGTAATTTTTATGACTTGATGTGCTATTGGGGTGTGAGCAAGGTAACATATATGAAGGGATTCAAGGAAACTGGTTAACCAGACTTGAATCATGGAGATAGGAAGTACTGTGCCTACTCTCTGAAGGAGGGGTGGGGATTTTTGTAGTTTTGATCTGTAGTATTGGCCCCCCTTTGGCAAGACAGTGATAGTGAATGGTAGTAAAAGTGTTTCTTTTCTGGGTTACTGTACCTTAGTGGGAGATGGCCGGTTTGTTAAAAAAATAAGAATGGCTTTTTAACTCTAGGAATTGGAGCTACCCTACCTTTCCTTGGATTAAATCTGATTCTCATTCCACAGGCACTGTTTGATGCCTATGGGTTTATCTCTCTCCAATAAATATAATAATAATAATATAATAATAATGTATAATAATATAATAATAATAATAATAATAATAATAATAATAATAATAATAATAATAATAATAAATAAGCCTGTATAGCAGTTCTTGACTCTTTTATGAGGTAGTTTTTCCAGTACCTGTGTGGGATTTTAATATTGCGTCATGATGAGACCTGTTATTTTTTGTGAAATTTAAGGTTTGGTCTTGTGACGTTACTGTTGGTTTTCCCATACTGTTTACTTCTTTGAATTGTTCAGGATCAATAAGGGAAAACTAATATACAGTAATAATAATAATTATAATAGCTGATATGATAGGTATGGATTTTATTTTTGGTAAGAACCATAATTTAATTAAATGCAAATTCCGAACGGTAGTTCTAACTGAAGTTACAACTAAAGAGAAGAGGGCAAACTATATTACATTCAAGGGAAGGAATAAAGTTAACACATAATGGTTTTCAAATGGTACTTAATCAGGTGTGATATATTTAATCAAGACACTACCCATTAAGAAGTTGTTTAGGTTTTGCACGTACTGTACTTTGCTTAATGATATTGTACTGTAGTCATGCTTTCTCTATTTTGTAATACTGCAATAAAATTTTATTATATTTACACCCCAGTATTTTATTTCTTCTTCAAATCCCTTCACTGTTTTTTTTTTTTTTTTTTGTTTGTGAACATTAAAGCTTTTAGGATAGTGTGGCAATTTAGGTTTTACATTGTATTAACCAAGAAAACCTGATATCTGCAACAGAATTCATAGGCATAATACAAAACACAAACACTTCTTCGAAATTCTCCCCCCCCCCTCCTTGTTCAACTCAACTTGAGCAAAAAGTCAGTGTGTGTAAAAGGCCCTAAAATCTGGAACTTTCTGCCTGAAGTTTTCAAAGGCTCCCTAACTTCGTACTGCTTCAAAGCTACTATTAAAAAAGCACCTCCTTACCTTAATGTGATTCATGATAGCAATATACCATGTCAAACAAATCTTGTAATCTGCTTTATTTCATACAGTTTCATCTTATCTTGGCTTGTTCATTATATTCTCATATTGTACAATATGCTGCAAACACTTCTTTCAGAATTAGCTCTTGTAACGATAGCTTTATATAGAATTATCTTTGTCTTTACCTCTTATATCCATATCTGCAGAAATAATCTTCAGAGAACTTACATTTCATTATACATTGTAATGTTTTGTATTGTAATTTAAAAAACTAGTACCACTCACACTATTAGGACTAGATAATTGTATTTTTATTTCATGTAACTTGTATTAAATTTTAAGTTCCTATTAATACAGTGTATTACACCATTAAAAATAAAAACCTGTCAATTTTAAATATAGTCTGAGTTGCCCAAAATGCTATGCATCTGATGGATCTTCATATTATTGCATGTTTTGTATATACCGAGAGTGGGCAAGTTCTCCGATAAAAGTCACACACAAAACTTTTCATACATTTTTGAATGTTCAAGAGCCACAGAAAATATTTTAAAACTGTATTTATAAATAATAAAAAATACAACTCTATAGTAGTCATTTTCACCAAAGCAGAATATGTTTAATCTCTGCTTGTTGAAGACTTATTGAATCTTAATAGTTTAAAATCTGGCTGATAGGATGTCAGAGTTGCTCTAAGAAGCTCAGTGAGGTGACTTTTAGTGAGGATAGCATGATGTTTTGACTAGATAAATTTCATTACAGAGAAGAGAGATTCACAGCAGTAAGTTGTCTCAAAAACACAGAATAGACAGAAGCCAGTTTTCTGAAGATTGGGATACTTTGCTTCTGGAATTTGTTTCCAGAAGTCAGTCAGAGATGAGCTTTTATGTACTAGCTTCAAGCTCGCATCTTCTTGCAGCTAAATAAGCTCTGTTTCTATTAAAGCAACATCCGAGGCAAAAGGTGCAGCAATAGGATATCCATCGTTGATGACATCTGTCACTAAAGGATTCACAAGAAATTCAAAACACGACTTTAATTTTTTTTTATTTTTTCAAACCTGTTTTCAAAATCATTATGAAGTGTTTCTAAGTTTTCTTTATATTGTTTCAATATACTGTCATTAATTTCAACATTAAGAAAAGCAGCTATTCTTAATTTAAGGTTGGGAAAGTGGTCAAATTTCTTTGTTGCCAGATCTGTTTGAAAAAAGCTTTTTCTGAAAACTGATTGGGCAAGTTCTGTAATAATTTTGTTCCTTCCCTAAAGTGCCAGATTTAAATATTGGAGATGTTGCATTACATCTGTAAAAAGCATCAGATCCTGTACCCATTCTTGATATTCTAGTAGTGGGTATTTCTTTTTCTTTTCTTTCATGAAAGCAATGACTGGTTCAAAAAGAGCAACAAACTTACTGAAAAGATTGGTAGTTGATAGCCATCTTACTATACAGTAGAATGAAAGGCCTCTTGGTTTTTCTTCAAGCTTCAGCTCCTCAGTAAAATTTCTAATTTCACAGTGTGTTTTTGCACCTGTCCAAAAAAAATTCACAATTTCTGAAACAATTTATGACATTGTTGAACTTGGTGTTTGCTTATTAAATGCTCAAGGTGAATGATACAGTGGATAAAGAGACATTAAAGATAGTTGAGATCATGTGTCAGTTGCCCAGCTAGGCCAGCATTTTGACCTCCTTGCCTGAAAACTCTAGAACTGCGGACTAAACTACCATTTTAAAAACTACCGTTAAAATAATCTTATCTCCCTAACACACCACATCATCAACTAACTATATGAAAACCACCTATTCTCTTTTTCGTATTATGCACACATCTAAAACAGATTGGATTTACTCTTGTTATCTGTGATTTCCCCCTAATTTACACTTACACTCACTCAAATGACTGGAAACATAAAATTCCTAATATAGCTACTACCTAATAAATCTTAAGTTAGCAAGTTAGCCCTAAGTTTGCCTAAGATACTCTCCCAATATAGGAGCTTTAATAGAAACAGTGTATGATGCCAAGATTTAGCTATTCCTATTATTAAATTTACTAATTGTAATATTTTTATATGTTTTGTACTACCTCATTATAAATCTAATTAATCCCTTCAGTTACCTAATATGCACCAAGGTATATTAAAATGTACTACTCCAAAACCTGTCAATATAAAGTAAGAATTAGTATTAGTCTGCCCAAAATGCCTAGGCATGCTAGAAGCCTTCCTTTTAATTAATATTTTATAATACGTAAACCACACATTGTAAGCTTTACAAGGAAATAAACATTTTCATTTTCACCATAACTGGTGCTGTCTGTTACAGTGCTAGGTTTATGCAATGGTAGCTGAGCATTTAGTAAAGCTTTGCTAAGTGCATTTTTGATACCAATACCTTCTGTGGTTTCCTTTAAGCTTATCAGGTCTAAGAATTCTTCTTTTACATTTCCATCATTTGTAACATAGCGAACAAATACAGTGGACCCCCGGTTTACGATCAGCTCCCAATGCGACCAGTTATGTAAGTGTATTTATGTAAGTGCATTTGTACATGTATGTTTGGGGTCTGAAATGGACTAATCTAATTCACAATATTCCTTATGGGAACAAATTCGTTCAGTAATGGCACCTGAACATACTTCTGGAATGAAATAATATCATAAACCGGGGGTCCACTGTATAGCTAGCTGAGGGATATCTTGAATGTCTGTAGATCATCCAATGCTAAGCTGAAAGCAGTGCAACTTTTCAGATCACTCTGCAGTGAACATACTATTGTAGAACTAATTTCAGAAATGTGTCTCAGTAGTGTGGCAGATGGGAATTTGTTCTATTGCTTGTTTAAGTTTCCAGTTCTCTGGAGCGAGAACTGCAATCATATCACTAATATTCTTTTTTTCAAATACTCTGTGACTGTAAGGTAGTTTACTTCCAACAGTATTCCAAGCTATAACAAAACTATCTTCAATACCTAAATCACTTTGTTTACAGAGGGAAAATAGGCTGTTTTGTTGAGTGACTAAATTAGATTTAAAAAAATTTATTTTATTTTTTTTGCAGTTCTGATTCGGGAGGAAATTCAGATGCAAATTTTTTATGGTTAGATTCATGGTGATGCCTTAAAGTACTGGCTTTATAGTGGCTGATGGCGGTATGACAGATAAGGCACAAAGCCTTTCCACCCTTAACAATAAAAGCAGATTCATCCTCCCATTGTTGGTTAAACACACACTTTTTGTATTTCCATTTTATACTATTCTATTGCTTGATCATTTTAAACAAGAGTTTTATAACGAACAAAAATCAGTCTCAAGTATTTATTAATCAGAGAGGTACTTATCTATGCTACACTGCACTAATTATGCTCCACTACTGCTGTAAATGCGTACCTTGTGTGTACTGCATGAAGAGTGATGGCACAGAGTCCAGGTGCATCATCTGTACTTGTTTAAAACATATTTTGATTATGTTCAGTAAGTTTAAACATCATTTTGGGCACAGTGCATATGGATGTTTGAAAAGATAATGTGAATTACCTGTGCAATATGATTACAGTAAACAGGTGATATCAGAATATGCAAAAAACACTGTGAAAAAATAGTGAAATTCCAAGTGCTTTCATGACTTCTCACAATATTACATTATATTCTGATATTGGTACCTACTATGCTACTATAAAGTATTAATATAAAATTTTAGGAAAAATGGCAATGAAACCCAACATTGTTTCGGGAGCTGCACAGAGTAGCTTCGGGAGCCGTGTGCAGCTCGCGAGCCACAGTTTGTCCACCATTGGTGTATACAATAATTTTGAAATAAATATTTGTGTTTGTATAACCAAGCTTTAATGAGCAACAGAAGAGATCAGTCGCCCTCATTGAAAATGAATTATTAAGTGTCCATGAAAATTAGTAGAATTTTTTACCTGGAGAGGGTTTTGGGATCAATGCCCCTGCTGCCCAGTCTGTGACCAGGTCTTGTGGTGAATCAGGACCTGATCAACCAGGCCGTTACTGCTGGCTGCACATAATTTGACGTATGAACCACAGCTCCGCTGATCAGGTACTGACTTTAGGTGCCTGTCCAGTGCTTTCTTGAAGACAGCCGTGGGTCTGTTGGTAATCCCTCTTATGTATGCTGAGAGGCAGTTGAACAGTCTTGGACTCCTAACACTTATTGTGTTGTCTCTTAGCATACTCAAGGCACCCCTGCTTTTCATTGGAGGGATGTTGCAATGCCCGCCAAGTTTTTTTTGCTTTTGTAGGGAGTGATTTTCATGTGGAAATTTGGTACCAATTTTTCTAGAATTTTCCAAAGTATATATGATCATGTATCTTTCCTGCCTGCATTCCAGGGAATACAAGTCAAGGAACTTCAACTGTTCCCAGTAATTTAGGTGTTTTATCATGCTTATTTGTGCTGTGAAGGTTCTCTGTACATTCTCCAGGTCAGTAATTTCACCTGCCTTGAAAAGCACTGTTAGTGTACAGCAATATTCCAGCCTAGAGAGAACAAGCGATCTGAAGAGTGTCATCGTGGGCTTGGCATCCCTAGTTTTGAAGGTTCTCATTATCCATCCTGTCATTTTTCTATCAGATGTGGTAGATACATTATCACTCCCAGGTCCTTCACATTAGTTTTGCACTTTGTGTCCTTTGAATTTGTTTTATACTCCAATGTAGTTTTAATTTCCTTGAGCTTTCCATATTGGAGTAATTGAAATTTTTCTTCATTGAACTTCATATTGTTTCCTGTGGCCCATTTAAAGATTTGGTTGATGTTCCCTTGGAATCTTGCAGTGTCTTCGATGGAGGACACTGTCATGCAGATTTGGGTGTCATCTACAAAGGAAGACATGGTGCTGTGGCTTACATCTCTGTCTATGTCAGATATGAGGGTGAGGAACAGGATGGGGGCAAGTGCTGTGCCTTGTAGAACCAAGCTTTTTCACTGTGGCTGCCACAGACTTCCCATCTCCAGGACTTGAGTCCTGGAGATGGGAAGTACAGTGTCTGCACTCTGAAGGAGGGGTGTTAATGTTGCAGTTTTATAACTAGTGTAAAGCACCCCTCTGGCAAGACAGTGATGGAGTGAATGATGAAAGTTTTTCTTTTTCGGGCCACCCTGCCTTGGTGAGAATCGGCCGATGTGTTAATAAATAAATAATTCTTTGCTATTGTGTTACTGCCCTCTTTGTGGAGTGGGGCTATGTCTCTTGTTTTAAGTGACTTTGGGATAACCACTGTGTCCATGCTCCTTCTTCATAGAATGCTCAAGACATGTGACTGGCTACTTGCAGTTCTTGATGAACACAGAATTTCACAAGTCGGCCTGGGGCAGAGTGCATGGGCATGCCTTTTTTGTAGTTGTGTGGTGTTAGGATAATATCAGAGACACTTGAATTGACCAAATTCTAAGTCTTGGTTGTAAAAAAATTAATTTAGGTTGTCGACTCTTAGTCTGCATAGCAGCTCACTAAACACCAAGTCATACTGGGCCTTTAGTATCTCACTCATTTTCTTGCAGTCATCTGTGTAGGTCTCATCTTTTGTAAGCAGGGGTCCAATACTGGATGTTGCTTTTGCCTTAGATCTGGCATAAAAAAAAAAGGCTTTTAGTTCTTCCTGAGTTTCTTGTCTCGTGTATGGTTCCTTAACCCTTTCAGTGCTCACAAACTTGCTCTCAGTGTCGACGAATTTAAAAAAAAAGTTTTTCTTATGAAATGATAATCTTTTCCTGATGGTAATGAAACCAAAAGTACAAAATTTGATGGAAAACCTACGAAATTACACTCTAATGAAGTTAACGGTCTCAGCGATATTTATGCAGCGGCAATTTCACCCAATTTGAGCCCAATTTTGGGCCAATTCCATTGTTCCAGTCGACTATATTCATAGCTATTTCACTTGCACTCCTTTTGTTCTGTCGACTGAGTACAAAAAATTGCTCATTTACCTATTTCAACTACCCAAAAAAAAGTGATCAAAAATTGGTAATTTAGCCAATTTCATATAAAATTCAAGAAAGGCTAATTTCAAAATAAGGTCCAGAATAAACAATGCAGACATTCCTAGCACTAAAATAACCATTTTTTCTGTTCATTAATCATATCTCCAGGCCCCTCTTATATTATGCTTGCTTTCCATCTTTAATTTTTAATCACAAAAAATAAAAGATGAACTGTTATGCAGATTACTGCATTATTGTAAAAATGGTACAAATAATATCAGTGCATTTGTGAAAACATACTAGACCCACCAGTTGATGTGTATTGGATGCATGATGCGATTTATTTATTTTTGAACATTGTCAAAAATCAAACTTTTCGGCTACTTTGAGCTCACTTTCAAGTTACTTTGTCTCTTAACCATTCAAAGTCATCTCCATTTCTGTAATATATCCCCTATTCTATCAAATGAGACCAAGAAAATGAGAATGCAACCATAAATGCCATACAAAAGTACACCGCAAAGTTGCTGTTTTAAACCAAAAACATGGTTGTAGGTTTTTTTTCTCATGCACTGCGTGCTGCAGGATTTTTTTTTATACTGCGCACACTGACCACTCAGACCCATTCTCTCATATGTAGGCCTACCACCTATCTCCCGCAAGCTTGGAAGTGGCTAGAATTTTGGCATAGTATTGCGAGACCGACACTAGCTTCAAAGCCGTAATATTATGGGACTGTCAGTGAAAGGGTTAAGCTTAAGTTCAATATTTGCTCTTTCTCTGCTCAGCACCTCCTTTCATACTTCAGTTATACTGACCCCTTTCAGCAGCTCTGTATATTATATACATTAAAATTTTAGCAGGTAAGTAAGTTTATTCAGGTATACACAAATACAGTTACATAGATTATAATTATCATACATAGCATATGTGTAGAGAACCAACGATAACCCAAACATATGCTGATATGTATGAAAATTATAATCTATGTAACTGTATTTGTGTATACCTGAATGAACTTACTATTATTAATATTAAAGTGTTCCCCTTTAGCTATATGTTTATTTACTGAAGAAAAGTGTCTAGGTATCTATAGGCTAGTAAAATGTTTTATGTTCCCATATTTTCAATTATCCAGGCAGCACATCTGTGTGTTATTTAGTTTTGCCTTGGGTGATGTGCACATCAACCAGTCAATAAGGTTATGGCAAGCACTGTATTTTGTCTTTTTCATGACTGTAATACCTGGTATCTTTTATAAATATCTTCCAAAAGATTTGCAGTAAAGTTTAAGCAATAAATTACTATATAATGTACTTAGTTAAGTAATTCTCTATAGTTAGGACATCATAAAGCTAGTGTAATGAAGCAGCTTTGCAGTAGTCTTAAAATAGCACAAGTTTTTCAAAATTTAATGTAATAAGACTCAAGAAATCATAATGACACGATTGCAAACAAACCATACTCTATGACGCGGGTTCAATCCCGGCCGGGGGTATGGTTTAATGTAATAAGTTATACTTATTAAGCAATAATGCTTTTATAGAGTTAAAGGAATTGTCAAATATGTAATAATAGACTGCAGCTTATGATATAAAAATTAGATCCTGTATAATGGATCTCCCAGTTACATATAACAGTAATGCATTCTTGCAATTCATTTACCTCAAGTGTTTGGGAACTCAGAACCTATTTTCCTATAGACACCCATGTTACAAAGAGAGAGATGATCCAAGTAATAATATTCAGTATTTAATAGTTTTTATTTTAAATATTGAAATTAAAATCATTGTTTAGTATTCAGATGAGTCATCTTCTCTCTCTCCTCCACCCCATGCCCTCACTCCTTTACCTTTCTCCCTGTTTCACATTCCCTCCCATTCTTCCATTCACTCCCAATCTCTGATTTACTACAACATGCTTTACATTTGCTCTCCACTCTCTCATTAATAAGAGTGAGAATATTATGTATGTGGGCATATGATATAGGAAAAAAGAGTGGTGAGGATAATTGCATGGGGAGGGTAGGTGGGTTATTGTGAGAGTATAGTAAGTTGAGCCAAGGTAGGTAGGAAAGAGAGTTTTCCCCCATCCTCATCCTCTCCCTAATGGCCATCAATGAAAAAGTGCCATTGTCTTACCTTTTTGAAAGGCAGGTACTTCAGGTCATGACAATAATAATAATAATAATAATAATAATAATTTATTTCAGCATGATACAGACCCATTACAAATTGTAAGTTGCTGGAATGCTTAGCTAACGAAAGTTTAGTTTGGTACTTAGAAACCTGAATTCTTTCTCCCCTCATTAATTTGGTTTTCATAAAGGCAGTTCTACCATCAACCCATAATCTGCTTGGTTATTTACATTCATAATGCCTTTGCTAATAATCGATGCTATCCAGAAATTTGACTTTCTCATCCCATCATCCTTCATTTGGTTATTTTGCATTTTTAGTAAGCCCATAGTAGTAGTATTTTGCTGGGTCCCTGGACATGCCAATATTCAGGGCAGTGAATATGCAGACTCAGTCAGTCAGTCAGCTATTCAAGACCTCCTGATTTCCCATACGAGTATTCCTTACTTGGACTATTTTTTGTGCATTCTCAACTTTTCTGCAACCATTGGCAACAATTATTGGTCCATGTTAGACCACAACAAATTGTCCTCTTTCAAACAACAATTAAGATTCTGGTTATCTTCCCACCATTGTTAGGTTTGGGAGACTGCACTCTTGCCCTTACGTCTTGGACAAGTGTGACTCAGGGATACCACATAGAGAAATGACTGGCACCACTCTGTGAGGACTGTGAAGTTGCATTGTCCATTCAATGTATCTTAATAGATTGTCCTGTCTATCAGGGCATATGCAGGATCCACTTCCAATGTCTAAACTGTGCTAACATACTTCGCTGATCTCCTCTTTGATACGGATTCTCTGGCTTTTTTAATGGAAAGTAGCCTATTGCACCAACTTTGATTTCACTTTTACTATTGCAGTAACCATCCACCTCCACTAACCACTAACTTTTTATGTCCCTACCCCTAATTCCTAACCTCCACATATTTCTACTTTCAAACATTTCTTGCTGCAGTGGTGTATGACACTTAGGGTTTAGCACTTAAATTTATTTTAATAATCCCCAATGGTCAGCAGCCCAGGACCATGGCCTGCCCCCACCCATTTCCTTGTCTTACCTGTCTGCTAACCACTGATAGGTACTAGATGTGGAAAATGTAAGTCATACCCAGTAAAGAGCATGGGGTGCCAAGGCACAACAAAAAGACATTTGTGCCAACATTCACGGATCTCAGTTATTCAACCTGCTGCTCACAGATACGTATCAGAAATATTGCAGTAACGAGCAGAAGTCTTCAAGAGGTAACTTGACAAGTTCATCCTGCAAGTGCTGAATCAACCAGCCTGTGATGGAAATGTGCACCAGTGGACCACTGGCATCCACAGCCTCATTGACTAAGCAATGACCAGGCAGGCATGGCCCAGGCTGGGCTGCAGGAGTGGGGAAGCACTAAATCTGTCAAAGGTATATAAAAAGTGGATAGCTCTGCTAAAGTAAGCAATAAACCTACAGTTCTTTACCAATCTCTGCCAAACAACATAGACTCCACACATGCATAAAATTAATGAATACAAACTACCAGTGCATTTAGTGAAAAATGTTAAGAAAAAATTGAAGATAACTTGTTTAAATATTTTCAGTAATATCCTCAGATCAATGGTTGCAAGTTATTGATTCCATAGTGTGCTGATCATAAGTACAAATGATCATCAGTTGGTGATCTGTTGTATATACAAAACCAGGCATAGTAAGCTTGCCATAAACATGCACATATGCATTGTTGCTGTTTATTCTTAAGGAGTAGAATGGTATCAAGTAAATTTTATGTACACATGTATTACCCTTCCTTTAATTCACTTCTTAACCCTTTCTCTGTTGTGACCCCAAAATTAAAAGTCCCATCATTTGCAGAGTTTAAAAATAAATCTTCTAGAATGATAGACTATCTTTTTCTAAAGGTCATGACAGCAAAAATGCAAAATTTGATGTAAAACTTATGGACTTGAGCAGGTGTAAATTTGGAAGTTGGGAGCACCCTACACAACAATGATTTCACTCTGAGGTCTATTTTAGGCCAATTCCATTCCTCAAACTGACCTAATTCCTGGCTATTTTGCTAGTATGCCTTCCATTCTATCAATTAAGTGCAAGAACCTGGCCATTCAATTATCAGAACTACCCTAAAAAAAAAGTCCCCAGAAGTCTGTAATATGGCCAATTTTACACAAAATTCAAATTTAAAAATAGAGTCCAAAATAAACATTATAGGAATTCCAGCCACAATATCAACTTTATCTCTGTTCATTAATTACATCCAAAGACCCCTTCTACATAACACTTGCCTTTCATTTTGAATCCATCATCACACACACAAAATTTAAATTTTACACTATTTCTTGGCTAATAAATATAACCAAGAATTATTGATCATTGTTTAGGCCACCTAAATAACTGAAGCATACCTAGTGAAAACCGGTAAAACAGTAGGGGGGGGGGCTACCCTTCTTAGGAAAATCGCTGAAAATCAAATATTTTTGTCACATTGAGGTCTATTTTACTAGTTTTTTTTTGGTCTATCAATTGGCAGAAAGAAACAGCCAATAAAACTATGAAAACCACTCTAGAAAATGCCTTAGTCATTTGAACCCAGATACAAGGTCATAGGTTAACTGTTACCGTCATGCACTATGGGGGGTTACTGGATTTTTTTTTTTTTTTACACTGTGCATACACACCCATTCTCTTATGTCTAGGGCAAAATTTACCACTCACAGCATATTTGAGGGTGCTATGATTAAGAAGTACATATACACAAGTAGCACTGGCCTCAAAACCGTATATACAGTAGAACCCCCATATCAGCAGTTTCAGTTATCCACAGTTTACTGTGGGCCAAAAATAACTTTTAATTTTGCTTAATAATGGCCACAAAGCACAAAAGTAGGGATGATGGCTATTCTTCAAAGCCTAAGAGAAGCAGTGAAGTGCTTCCCATCAGTGAAAAAGTGATAATTCTAGACTTATTGTGTGTGATATATTAATTAAACTTTATCATAGGTATGTATGTAAATGAAAAATGACTTATTTGTAGGGTTCGCTACTATCCACTGTTTGAGGTATCCGTGGTAGGTCTTGGAACGTATCCCCCATGGATGAGGGGGGACTATTGTATACATGGAAGAGAGTGAAAGGGTCACTAACTTCGCTTAAATATTCATCTCCTTCTCATGTGCTTGGCAGGTAGTCAAAAGATAGGTATGTAGATTCTTTAATATTAAACAGCCTTATTAGGAATTATCTTTAGGAACATGAAATACACATAGCATGTTACCTTAATGTGTAGGCAATTGGGAAGCTTATCTCTTAAACATATATTTTTTTATTATTAATGTAAATGCCTTATACAGTGGAACCTTGGTTTTCGTATGCCTTAGTTTTTGTGTGATTCGGTTTTCGACGACTTTTTTCGTTGAAAATTTGTCCCAGTTTTCGTACATCCGCTCGGTTTTTGTACAGTTGAAAATTATCCATACCAAACTCGTCCGCCTGCTCACGTGACTCAGCCACTCATTTCCCGGAATCAAGCACCCACACAAAGCATCCCATGCATTCACAATTTTGAAGGGTTTGAGGCTGACCCTACGCCTGTTGTGGAATCTATTGTGTCTTTGGGGAAGTTCATGGGGTTGGATGTGAGTGGCCAGGATGTGGAAGTGGAAGAGTTAGTGGACGACCACAGGGAGGAGCTAACCACTGAAGAATTGCAAGACCTTCAACTGGAACAGCAACAGACCACAGCTGAGGAAATTGCTTCACAGGAGGAGGAAGAGAGAGGGGAGAATGTGCCTTCTTCAGTGATCAAGGACACATGTGCAAAGTGGAATGGCTTGCAAAGTTTTGTGGAGAAATATCACCCTAACAAAGGTGTTGCAAGCCGTGTCTGCAACATGTTCAATGATAATGTCTTGTCCCATTTTAGGCAAAACTTAGAGATGCCAGAAACAGACCTTTCTGGACAGATTTTTTGTGTGATGGGTATGGTTACTCTCAAGCTGGTTCTAGTGCCAGTAAAAGACAAAGATACCTGAATTCCTTATGGATGGGGATTCCCCTTCCAAACAATACCCTCTCCTCCTCCCTCTCCCCTCCTCGCTGTCTTCCATACGTCAACAAGAGTCTTCATTAAAGTTAAAAGTGATGTTAAATGTTCATTTATCCATTTCATTAGTCATTTATATTTATTTCTCATTGTTTTCTGTATGTAAAACTATAGTTATTCTCTATGAAATGTATTTTTTGTGGTGTCTGGAACGGATTAATTGGATTTACATTATTTTTTATGGGAAATATTGCTTCGGTTTTCGTTGGATTTGGTTTTTTGTTAGACTTTCTTGAACGGATTAATCACAAAAACTGAGGTTCCACTGTAAATTGTTTTATGCTACACAAACGTTTATTGCCAGAAGTTTATCACACATATTTCCTTGATTTTATTCAGTTATTTTTGAGAACTATGAAGATGGTATGATTTGTGTGAAGGTCTCACATAATGTCTTTCTTCAGCTTTCTCCAGGATGTGCAGTACCGTTCTTTAATGATCAACAGCGCCAACTATAATGTTCGACTCATGCGCGAACGCAAAACTCGCCTCCCATTTCTTGATTCACAAACAGGTTAGTGTTTCCAATCCTTTTATTATTTCTCTGTATTGCTGTTTTTACAATATCTAAAGATGTTGATAAAGAATTTGTTGTGATTTTTTTGTATATACAATATTTAAATGGATTTGGAACCAAGTATTCCAATTAATTCGGTCTGCATTCTTCCTAATAGAAATACAGTAAATTCTCTAAAGAATAAAAAAGCACAATACTATGACTGGAACAGTACACAAATAACTCGCCCATAGGAGACTGAAATGTTGTCATGAGTTTGTCTATGTACAGGCTATTTGTGGAAATTCTCTAAAAAAAAATGCACTTTGATAGCTTATTTTTGATAGGACACTATTCACATTTCTGTTTACTAAATATTACTAAGCAGTTTTGTATGACTATATGTGCCATAAAGTTTTAAAGAGGTGGCTCAGGCATGAAAATGCTTCTGTTCAGAGATTTCTACAGCCTGAGGAAAAATGGCTCAATATGGGCTATGCTGTAGTAGCCTATAAATATACCTCAACAGATGACCCAGCTGATAAACAATGGCATCCTGAGGCCCTTTGAAAAAAAAAAGCATAGCTATGAGAAGCAATATGGATTGGGATTAATACCCTAAGAACTATCAAAAAGAGATACTATCACACTCATAAAGACCGTAAAGAAATCAAAACAAATATATTATGCCAACAAACTCGGTCAAATTAAAGAAGATAAAAGAAAAAACTGGAAAACACTTTCTCAAATGTTGGGAACAAGATTAAGATTAAGATGTTTATTTTGACATGATACATGGTTGTACAGAGGAATATAATAGTTGAGTGTACATGCCAAAAGCCCCTTTGTATGCATAGCATTATGGGCAAACTTAAAGATTAACTTAAGATTAGGAAGGCAATAATAGTTCATATGATCATTAGATGAGTTTCCAATAAGTGCAAGAGAATTGAATATTCTATCAGGTAATGCAACGTGGCTTTGATAAGTCTAGTAGAGTAGAGAATTATTACACTATTGAATTAGTTTATAAAGATTGCAGTATTACAATGGAACAACTTAAAACAATTTACAGTGTATGATGTATTATAGTTTTGTACTATTTAAAACAATGAAATTTGGTATTGCAATGGAACAGTTTAAAAACAATTTACCTTATGATATATTACAATTTAGTACTATTTAACCCTTTCAGGGTCGAGAGGCCCTCTCCTAAACTTGCTCTCAGGGTCGAAAATTTTTCCCCCCCAAAAAATTATTTTTTCTTATGAAATGATAGAGAATCTTTTCCCGACCATAATGACACCAAAGGTATGAAATTCGATGGAAAATTTATGGAATTATACTCTCGCAAAGTTAGTGGTCTCGCTGATGTTTACGCATCGGCGATTTCTCCCACTTTGAGCCCTATTTTCGGCCAATTCCTGTGTACTAGTCGACAAAAGTCATGTTTATTTTGCTAGAACTCCAGTTTTTCTATCGAATAAGTACAAGAAACCACCCACTTACCAATGTCAACTATCCAGTAAAGTGGTTAGAAATTGGCAATTTTGCCAATTTCACACAAATTTCAGGAGATACCAATTTCCAAATAGGGTCCAGAATAAACAAGAAAGACATTCCTGGCACTAAAATAACAAGTTCTCTGTTTGTTAGTCATGTCCCCAGGCCCCTCTTATATTTCTTTTGCTTTCCACTTTGAAATTTTATTCTTACAAAAAATAGAAGATTTACTGTTATGCAGAGTACTGCATTAGTGTAGAAATGGTATAAATAATATCAGCGCACTTGTGAAAGAATATTAGACTCACCAGTTGACGTGTATTGGACGCTTGGCATGATTTGTTTACTTTTGAACTTTGGTAAAAATCGAACATTTCTGCTACTTAGAGCTCAATTTCAAGGTACTTTTCATTGTGAAACCAATCAAAATCATCTCAATTTCTGTAATATGTCTTCCATTCTATAAAATGAGACCAGGAAATCTAGAATACAACCATAAATACCATACGAAAATACAGTGCAAAGTCGCTGTTTTAATCCAAAAACACGGTCAAAGTTTTTTTTTTCTCATTACACACTGTGTGCTGCAGGATTTTTTTTATACTGTGCACACTGGCCACATAGACCCAGTCTTTCATATGTAGGCCTACCAGCTTTCTCTTGCTAGATTTGAAGGCGTTAGAATTTAGGCATTCTAGTACGCCAATAATCCTGGTGCGTAAGCTGTACTAGTATGTCGAAAACCCTGAAAGGGTTAAAACAATGAAATTTAGATATCCTAATTTTGAAGTAGTAAGTGGCTGAGCATTCATCAGTAACTGGTAGTGATTAGGTTATGGTTCACCGAGTCCAAAGAATTAGTTCTAAATAAATCCATTGATGCTCCCCTCCAATTCTCTTGAATCTGATTTATTTAATGGGATGCTGAAATGTGGGTTTGGGGTTAAAAATTTTGTCAGAGTGCATTTGGAGAAATACACAATTGCTCTGCATGATCATGCAGAGCTAATAGATGACATGACCTTTCATAAGGAAGAAAGGTCGTGTCGTCTATTAGTGTACCCTAAGTGCATCCTTTCAGCTTGGCACCCAGAGCCGGCCTTAGGAGGTACGGGGCCCAATTGGGAACAGTTTTGGTGGGCCCCATGTATGAAAAGCAATCAGTCTGTGCACTTAAAAAAATGCATGCGAGTTAATGGACCAAACAGGTGTAAGCTACATTTTAATATAAAATTGCATACATGTAAGTCTACAAGTAACAAACAAAAATTTGTACATCACCTCTGAGAAGTACAAAGTCACAATAACACTTGCTTTAGTGACTGAAATGATTTATTAAAAATATTAATTTGTTTTTGTTCTGAAAAAAGGTCAGAATTTAAGTGCACTGTTGGAAACAAATTATCTTTTTTGGACTTCTAAAAATCACTTAATATTCATAAACTATAAATGAGTCATATTATTTATTATTGCCTTTTATTAGGAGAAAGTTCAATTTTTTGCTTTTTTTCTCTGCAAAGTCTTTCAGAACTTTGTTAAAGTTTAAACTCCTGCTAATTTCAGATTCAGTGGACGTAATCGCCAAACTGTTCAAACGTTTTTGCTGAATTGATGATCTCTAGTAATTTTGATCAGTTTCAGCTTGGAAAAACTTTTCTCCAGATGCCACAGTCACTGGGATTGTCAAGAAAATCTGAAGAGCAATAAATAAATTTGGAAATGTGGTAGACCTGTTGTTGCAAGCAAGGAATTCAAGCATTTTCATGGGGTTTTGAATCTCTGATGGCAGAATTGACTTTAGTGCCTCCATTTCCTCACAAAGCATGTATGCATCTATATCAGCCAGTTTTATGGTTTTAACTTGATCTCTTTCCTGTGCCACCTTGACCTGTCTGTGCCACTTGCAGATCTGCTGCACATTTTCTAATGGTGTCCTTGGACAGCCCTCTTCTTACTGCCACTTAAATAGTTTCTTCTGATGTTTCTTGGTCTTTTACTCATTTACAGAAACCACAGGATTCTTAAAAAAAAGATAAAGAAAATAAAAGTGGCATCCATCACAGAACTGATAAAAAAAAACCAGCATACTGTTTTTAAAGTCCGATGTTGGGTACAGTCGACACCTCATCAGGCAACTTCGTCACCGCTTTCGGGGAAATTCGCCAACATGTTATATCCAAAGCTTCTCTTTTTACTTCGTGTTGTGTGTACTTGACAAGCTGAAAGTAGATTACACTCTAGCATGGGGCCCCCTTAGGTGTTGGGCCCAATTGGGAGCAATCAGTCCAATTGGCTTAAGGCCAGCCCTGTTGGCACCTATGTGTTGACTGGGCCCTACCCTGTGGGCAAGCCAGGGTTTGAAACTAGAAGTCAGTTTCAGTGACTTTTATATTCCCAAGCCATGATACTGCACACATCTGTTCTTTGTTGTGCAGGCCATTTATGCTTCTTTGCTTCTTGTGTTAGATTTGAAGATGGTAGCTATTTGATGCAAATTTGTGTCACTGGTACACGTGCCATGACTTAAATTCATGCCATCATTACTTAAGAGTTAAATGTAGCCTAGTCTCTATGATAATGTAGTTTGTAATGAACAGTATTAATTACTTTTTGTTAATTCTCCCTAGGTATTGCTCAGAATCCATGTAAATTATACATGAGTGCTCGTCATCGCATGCCTGGAACTATTGAGGGTCAGCTCTATGTGTATCCCTCCCAGAGATGGTGTTGTAGAAAACGATCCTACATGGCACTCGCTCATCAGGTATTTACAGCATCTATGCAGCATCATGCATCAACATTGATGATGCTACCAGCACTTTTAGATTATTTATGTAATATATAAGATTCACTGTTGTTACTGAGATTTGCCACAACTTCTAAGGCTGAGTTGTTTTAATACATTAATTATAAGCCATATTTTTTGCCTCTAATTATTTATTTCATTATTTTTTAATTAATTTTCATGTTACACTGTGTTCACTCTGGAGAATCTAATTCGTTAACTCTTCAGTTAAAAGTATGTTGTAAATGAGAGTGTATTCCTGCGGTACTGTTCTGCATTTACCTATATGTACATGTGTGGATGAAATTTACATGTATGCTTTATAATGGTCAAAAATTCATTGAAGACAGTTCGGGCATTATCATTTTAACCTATAAAAGTAAGCACTATCATAGGTGTTTTTTTTAGGTGAAGTTATCTAGCCAGGCAGTATCCAGTAGTTTATGGGGCACAATGCTTATATCACTTTGTCATATTAATAAATTGCTCTGGTCAGACATAAGCGGGTAAAATTTTTACTGGTGATGACTTCTTTCTGTAGTTTATCTTCACAGTAAGTGTGAAGTAGAACTCTTAGTGCCAGGAAAACTGTACTTGTCTACAAGAAAGGTTCGCATTAATCACATGCTAAAATAGCATACTTCTCTTTTCTTTGGCCTACAGCACTGGCTCTTAAAAAAGGTACTTATGAATGGCTAAAATTTAAATATATAAGGCATGATTTTTATAGTTTCTTATGCATGTTATAGTACCAACTAGATAATGTTTGGCTTCTATGGTTTAACAGGCATGTTTTGCCATATATTATTAGGATACCAGGCATGCCACTGGTTATTATGTGAATAAATAACAAAAAAGTGGTTTTAGAGGACTGTAGTAATATACAATACAATATCTGGCTTGCCAAGCATGACAAATTTGCTATGCCTATAATTAAA
The DNA here is from genome assembly GCF_038502225.1 of Cherax quadricarinatus. Classification (NCBI taxonomy): domain Eukaryota; kingdom Metazoa; phylum Arthropoda; class Malacostraca; order Decapoda; family Parastacidae; genus Cherax; species Cherax quadricarinatus. Next base: position 581,909 of record NC_091328.1, on the reverse strand, counting down.
ACAAGCTAAATATAATATTCTGTTGCTGATAATTACAATTTTAGTAAGCTGTTAGTTATACATTGCATTATTAGTTTGTGGTAGTTTTCTTAACATGAACTAGGACTAAATGGCTGTTTTAAATTGTAAGGAGAGAGAATAAGATATCAGTGTCAGTGAGTGTGTTGCTGTCCTCTTCAGAATACAGTGCATGCAGCTATGCAATATATACATACGTCATGTTTGGTATTAGCTGGAGTGGAAGGCACATAATTGCATCATAATATATGCAAGAGTGGTTGTTGATCAGATCTGATTGATGCACCATTATTATGGGATATTTTAAGATAAATTGTTTACAAAGTAACTCTGTAAATTGCTGGTTGAAGTCACCGAATCTTCAAGAATTCTCCAGCAAGACTTGTAGAAGAAACGAGGCCTCTGACATTTCTTTCCTCTGATATCATGTCTAAAATAAATACATATATATATACATACATACATTTTTTTTTTTTTAACTAGTCGGCCATCTCCCACCGAGGCAGGGTGACCCAACAAGAAAGAAAATCCCCAAAAACAAAATACTTTCATCATTATTCAACTCTTTCACCTCACTCACACATAACCACTGTTTTTGCAGAGGTGCTCAGAACACAACAGTTTAGAAGCATATACATAATAAGATACACAACATATCCCTCCAGACTGCCAATATCCCAAACCCCTCCTTTAAAGTGCAGGCATTGTACTTCTCATTTCCAGTACTCAAGTCCGGCTATATGAAAATAACCGGTTTACCTGAATCCCTTCACTAAATATTACCCTGCTTACACTCCAACAGATCGTCAGGTCCCAAATACCATTCGTCTCCATTCACTCCTATCAAACACGCTCATGCACGTCTGTTGGAAGTTCAAGCCCCTCGCCCACAAAGCCTCCCTTACCCCTTCCTTCCAACCTTTTCGAGGACGACCCCTACCCTGCCTTCCTTCCCCTACAGATTTAAACGCTCTCCATGTCATTCTACTTTTATCCATTCTCTCTAAATGACCAAACCACCTCAACAACCCCTCTTCAGCCCTCTGATTAATACTTTTATTAACTCCACACCTTCTCCTAATTTCCACACTCCGAATTTTCTGCATAATATTTACACCACACATTGCCCTTAGACAGGACATCTTCACTGCCTCCAACCGCCTCCTTGCTGCTGCATTCACAACCCAAGCTTCACACCCATATAAGAGTGTTGGCACTACTATACTTTCATACATTCCCTTCTTTGCCTCCATAGATAACATTTTTTGTCTCCACATAGTGGGTTGGTTGACAGCATCCACCCAGGGGGGTACTTCCGTCCTGCCAAGTGAGTGTGAGACGAAAGCCTGTAATTGTTTTACATGATGGTAGGATTGCTGGTGTCTTTTGTCTGTCTCGTAAATATGCAAGATTACAGGTACGTCTTGCTACTTCTACTTACACTTAGGTCACACTACACATACATGTACATGTTTATTTATACACACTCATCTGAGTTTTCTTTGATTTTATCTTAATAGTTTTTGGCCTTATTACTTTTCCTTTTATATCCATGGGGAAGTGGAATAAGAATCTTTCCTCCGTAAGCCATGTGTGTTGTAAAAGTCAACTAAAATGCCGGGAACAATGGGCTAGTTACCCCTTTTCCTGTAATAATTACTAAAAAGAATAAGAAGAAAATTGTCAAAGTGAGAAGTCTGAATGTGCGTGGATGTTGTGCGAATGATAAGAAAGAGATGATTGTGGATGTTATGAATGAGAAGAAGCTGGATGTCCTGGCTTTAAGTGAAACAAAGCTGAAGGGGCTGGGAGAGTTTCAGTGGAGAGGAATAAATGGGATTAGGTCAGGGGTTTCAAATAGAGTTAGAGCTAAAGAAGGAGTAGCAATAATGTTGAAGGATAAGTTATGGCAGGAGAAGAGGGACTATAAATGTATTAATTCAAGGATTATGTGGAATAAAATAAAGGTTGGATGTGAAAAGTTGGTTATCGTAAGTGTATATGCACCTGGAGAAGAGAGAAGTGTAGAGGACAGAGAGAGATTTTGGGAAATGTTGAGTGAATGCTTGGGGAGTTTTGAACCAAGTGTGAGAGTAATGGTGGTTTGGGATTTCAATGCTAAAGTGGGCAAAAATGTTGTGGAGGGAGTAGTGGGTAAATTTGGGGTGCCAGGGGTAACTGAAAATGGGGAGCCTTTAACCCTTTGACTGTTTTCGACGTATAAATACGTCTTACAAGCCAATGTTTCTGACGTATATATACTCAATAATTCTAGTGGCTTCAAATCAAGCGGGAGAAAGCTGGTAGGCCCACATGTGAAAGAATGGGTCTGTGTGGTCAGTGTGCACCACATAAAAAAATCCTGCAGCACACATTGCGTAATGAGAAAAAAAAAACTCTGATCGTTTTTTTGGAATAAAACGCCGACTTTGAGGTGTATTTTCGTATAGTATTTATCGTTGTATTCGCGTTTTCATGGTCTTAGGTGATAAAATGGAAAACATATTACAGAAATAGAGATGATTTTCATTACTTGGACGATGAAAACGACCTTGAAACTGAGCTCAAAGTAGCGGAAATGTTCGATTTTTACCAATGTTCAAGAGTAAATAAATCACACCACACGTCCAATACACGTCAACTGGGGAGTCTAATATTCTTTCACTAGTGCACTGATATTATTTATACCATTTTTACAATAATGCAGTAGTCTGCATAACAGTAAATTTTGTATTTTTTTGTATGAATAAAAAATCAAAATAGAAAGCAATAATAATATAAGAAGGGCCTAGAGATGTGACTAATGAACAGAGCATATGTTATTTTAGTGCCAAGAATGTCTACCTTGTTTATTCTGGACCCTATATTGAAATCGGCATCTTTTTTAGTTTGCGTGAAATTGGCCAAATTGCCAATTTCTGACCACCATATTGGGTAGTCCAAATTAGTAAATGGGAGGTTTCTTGTACTCAGCTGATAGATAAAATGGAGTTCTAAAGAAATAGCTATGAGTTTGGTCAACTGGAACAACGGAATTGGCTGAAAATAGAGCTCAAAGTCGGCGAAACCGCCGATACGCATATGTCGCCGAGACCGCTAACTTCGCGGGAGCATAATTCCATGAGTTTTCGACCAAATTTCGAACTTTTGGTGTCATTACCATCGGGAAAAGATTCTCTATCATTTCATAAGAAAAAATAATTTTTTTTTTTTTTTCAAAAATTGAGCGACAAAGAATGACAGTTTCAGAAAGGGGCCTGAAACAGTCAAAGGGTTAATTGTGCTATATGTAGAAAGAAATTTTTTCCCAGTAAAAGTAGGCCTTAGACAAGGATGTGTGATGTCACCGTGGTTGTTTAATATATTTATAGATGGGGTTGTAAGAGAAGTAAATGCGAGGGTCTTGGCAAGAGGCGTGGAGTTAAAAGATAAAGAATCACACACAAAGTGGGAGTTGTCACAGCTGCTCTTTGCTGATGACACTGTGCTCTTGGGAGATTCTGAAGAGAAGTTGCAGAGATTGGTGGATGAATTTGGTAGGGTGTGCAAAAGAAGAAAATTAAAGGTGAATACAGGAAAGAGTAAGGTTATGAGGATAACAAAAAGATTAGGTGATGAAAGATTGAATATCAGATTGGAGGGAGAGAGTATGGAGGAGGTGAACGTATTCAGATATTTGGGAGTGGACGTGTCAGCGGATGGGTCTATGAAAGATGAGGTGAATCATAGAATTGATGAGGGAAAAAGAGTGAGTGGTGCACTTAGGAGTCTGTGGAGACAAAGAACTTTGTCCTTGGAGGCAAAGAGGGGAATGTATGAGAGTATAGTTTTACCAACGCTCTTATATGGGTGTGAAGCGTGGGTGATGAATGTTGCAGCGAGGAGAAGGCTGGAGGCAGTGGAGATGTCATGTCTGAGGGCAATGTGTGGTGTGAATATAATGCAGAGAATTCGTAGTTTGGAAGTTAGGAGGAGGTGCGGGATTACGAAAACTGTTGTCCAGAGGGCTGAGGAAGGGTTGTTGAGGTGGTTCGGACATGTAGAGAGAATGGAGCGAAACAGAATGACTTCAAGAGTGTATCAGTCTGTAGTGGAAGGAAGGCGGGGTAGGGGTCGGCCTAGGAAAGGTTGGAGGGAGGGGGTAAAGGAGGTTTTGTGTGCGAGGGGCTTGGACTTCCAGGAGGCATGCATGAGCGTGTTTGATAGGAGTGAATGGAGACAAATGGTTTTTAATACTTGACGTGCTGTTGGAGTGTGAGCAAAGTAACATTTATGAAGGGATTCAGGGAAACCGGCAGGCCGGACTTGAGTCCTGGAGATGGGAAGTACAGTGCCTGCACTCTGAAGGAGGGGTGTTAATGTTGCAGTTTAAAAACTGTAGTGTAAAGCACCCTTCTGGCAAGACAGTGATGGAGTGAATGATGGTGAAAGTTTTTCTTTTTCGGGCCACCCTGCCTTGGTGGGAATCGGCCAGTGTGATAATAAATAAAAAATAATAAAAATGTAGAAAGAGGTTGGTAATAAGTAATACATATTTTATGAAGAAGAGGATAAATAAATATACAAGGTATGATATGGCACATAATGAAAGTAGTTTGTTAGATTATGTATTGGCGGATAAAAGGTTGATGGGTAGGCTCCAGGATGTACACGTTTATAAATGGGCAACTGATATATCGGATCATTATTTAGTTGTAGCTACAGTTAGAGTAAGAGGTAGATGGGAAAAGAGGAAAATGGCAACAAGCAAGAGGGAGGTGAAAGTGTATAAACGAAGGGAGGAGGAAGTTCGGGTGAGATATAAGCAACTATTGGCAGAGAGGTGGGCTGGTGTAAGTATGAGTAGTGGGGGGGTTGAAGAGGGTTGGAATAGTTTTAAAAATGCAGTATTAGAATGTGGGGCAGAAGTTTGTGGTTATAGGAGGGTGGGGGCAGGAGGAAAGAGGAGTGATTGGTGGAATGATGAAGTAAAGGGTGTGATAAAAGAGAAAAAGTTAGCTTATGAGAGGTTTTTACAAAGCAGAAGTGTTATAAGAAGAGTATAGTATATGGAGAGTAAAAGAAAGGTGAAGAGAGGGGTGAGAGAGTGCAAAAGGAGAGCAGATGATAGAGTGGGAGAGGCACTGTCAAGAAATTTTAATGAAAATAAGAAATATTTTTCGAGTTAAACAAGTTAAGAAAGCCTAGAGAACGAATGGATTTGTAAGTTAAAAACAGAGTAGGGGAGTTAGTAGATGGGGAGATGGAGGTTTTGGGTAGATGGCGAGAATATTTTGAGGAACGTTTAAATGTCGATGAAGAAAGAGAAGCGGTAATTTCATGCACTGGCCAGGGAGGTATACCGTCTTTTAGGAGTGAAGAAGAACAGGATGTGAGTGTGGGGGAGGTGTGTGAGGCATTATGTAGAACGAAAGGGGGTAAAGCAGCTGGAACTGACGGGATCATGACAGAAATGTTAAAAGCAGGGGGGGATATAGTGTTGGAGTGGTTGGTATTTTTGTTTAATAAATGTATGAAAGAGGGGAAGGTACCTAGGGATTGGCAGAGAGCATGTATAGTCCCTTTATATAAAGGGAAGGGGGACAAAAGAGATTGTAAAAATTATAGAGGAATAAGTTTACTGAGTATACCAGGAAAAGTGTATGGTAGGGTTATAATTGAAAGAATTAGAGGTAGGACAGAATGTAGGATTGCGGATGAGCAAGGAGGTTTCAGAGTGGGTAGGGGATGTGTAGATCAAGTGTTTACATTGAAGCGTATATGTGAAAAGTATTTACATAAACGTAGGGAAGTTTTAATTGCATTTATGGGTTTAGAAAAGGCATTTGATAGAGTGGATAGGGGAGCAATGTGGCAGATGTTGCAAGTATATGGAATAGGTGGTAAGTTACTAAATGCTGTAAAGAGTTTTTATGAGGATAGTGAGGCTCAGGTTAGGGTGTGTAGATAAGAGGGAGAATACTTCCCAGTAATAGTAGGTCTTAGACAGGGATGTGTAATGTCACCATGGTTGTTTAGTATATTTATAGATGGGGTTGTAAAAGAAGTAAATGCTAGGGTGTTTGGGAGAGGGGTGGGATTAAATTATGGGGAATCAAATACAAAATGGGAATTGACACAGTTGCTTTTTGCTGATGATACCGTGCTCATGGGAGACTCTTAAAGAAAAATTGCAAAGGTTAGTGGATGAGTTTGGGAGTGTGTGTAAAGGTAGAAAGTTGAAAGTAAACATAGAAAAGAGTAAGATGATGAGGGTATCAAATGATTTAGATAAAGAAAAATTGGATATCAAATTGGGGAGGAGGAGTATGGAAGAAGTGAATGTTTTCAGATACTTGGGAGTTGACGTGTCGGCAGATGGATTTATGAAGGATGAGGTTAATCCTAGAATTAATGAGGGAAAAAAGGTGAGTGGTGCGTTGAGGTATATGTGGAGACAAAAGACGTTATCTATGGAGGCAAAGAAGGGAATGTATGAAAGTATAGTAGTACCAACACTCTTATATGGGTGTGAAGCTTGGGTTGTGAATGCAGCAGCAAGGAGGCGGTTGGAGGCAGTGATGTCCTGTCTAAGGGCAATGTGTGGTGTAAATATTATGCAGAAAATTCGGAGTGTGGAAATTAGGAAAAGGTGTGGAGTTAATAAAAGTATTAGTCAGAGGGCAGAAGAGGGGTTGTTGAGGTGGTTTGGTCATTTAGAGAGAATGGATTTATTTATTTATTTATTTATTTATTTATTTATTTATAAATTTTAGCATACATACAGAGGTACAAAAAAATACAGGTAAGAGCAGCATGCCAAAGCCACTTATATGCATAGCATTACGGGCTGGCTTAAAATTAACTTAAGATTAACTAAGCAATGATGAAATCAGTGATAAGACATTATTGTAAACAGATAACTATAAAATACAAATGAGTATTACAAAGACAGGTCATATGGTTGCATGCATTGCTGTTCATTCAGGTAGTGTATTTAAAAAAAAAAATAACAAAGTTAGGTTTAACATTTGTGTGATATAATTGTGAGTAACATTTAGGATATACAATTTATATGGTTCAGTTATTCAGTATTTATTTGGTTTTGAGTGAGTAAGTGAACTTTGAGAAGAGACTTGAATTTATAAACAGGTAGTGTTTCTTTTGTATTTACAGGTAATGAATTCCAGATTTTAGGGCCTTTTATGTGCATTGAGTTTTTGCATAGTGTGAGATGGACACGAGGAACATCAAAGAGTGATCTGTGCCTTGTATTATGGTCATGTGTTCTGTTGAGGTTGGCAAGGAGATGTTTGAGGGGAGGGTTAATATCAGAGTTAAGTGTTCTATGTATGTAATAAGTGCAATAATAAGTATGGATGTTTTGTATGGTGAGTAGGTTGAGTGTTTTGAATATTGGTGGAGTGTGCTGCCTGTAGTGAGAATTTGTTATCATTCTAACTGCAGCCTTTTGTTGGGTAATTAGTGGTCTGAGATGGTTAGTTGTTGTTGAGCCCCATGCACAAATTCTATAGGTGAGATAGGGGTAAATAAGAGAGTGATAAAGGGCCAGGAGGGCTGACTGTGGAGCATAGTACCGTATCTTCGATAGTATGCCTACAGTCTTGGAAATTTTCTTAGAAATTTGTTGTATATGTGTATGAAATTTGAGTCTATTATCAAGGTGGATTCCTAAGAATTTTCCCTCTGTTAGCTTTGTGATAGGTGATCCGTTTATTATTATGTTAAGAGGGACATCTGTAGCTCTGTTACCAAACTGAATGAAGTAGGTTTTGTCAATGTTTAGTGTAAGTTTGTTAGTCCTCATCCAGGTAGATATTTTCTGTAATTCGGTATTTACAGTATTGGCTAGCGTGACTGGGCTCGGGTGGGAGAAGACGTATGTAGTGTCATCTGCAAATAGTGTGGGTTTGAGCAATTGCGAAGCATTTGGTAGGTCATTTATGTATAGGAGAAAGAGAAGAGGGCCAAGGACACTTCCCTGTGGGACACCAACTGTAATTGGTTGTGCAGAAGAGTTTGCCCCATTTGCGTACACATATTGGCTTCTGTTGCTGAGGTATGACTTGAGGTAGTTGAGGGAGTGCCCTCTTATACCATAGTGCGACAATTTTACGTGGAGCAAGTCATGGTCAACTGTATCAAAAGCTTTACGTAAGTCAATGAAGATCCCCAGTGGGACTTCTTTTTTCTCTATTGCAGTGTATATACCTGGAGTTTACCTGGAGAGAGTTTCGGGGGTCAACGCCCCCGCGGCCCGGTCTGTGACCAGGCCTCCTGGTGGATCAGCCCCTGATCAACCAGGCTGTTGCTGCTGGCTGCACGCAAACCAACGTACGAGCCACAGCCCGGCTGATCAGGAACTGACTTTAGGTGCTTGTCCAGTGCCAGCTTGAAGACTGCCAGGGGTCTGTTGGTAATCCCCCTTATGTGTGCTGGGAGGCAGTTGAACAGTCTCGGGCCCCTGACACTTATTGTATGGTCTCTTAACGTGCTAGTGACACCCCTGCTTTTCATTGGGGGGATGGTGCATCGTCTGCCAAGTCTTTTGCTTTCGTAGTGAGTGATTTTCGTGTGCAAGTTCGGTACTAGTCCCTCTAGGATTTTCCAGGTGTTCTAGCATTTGTATAATAGCATCATTAGTATTTTTATTTGTCCTGAATCCAAATTGGCAGGGGTTGAGAATGTTTTGGGAGATGAGGTAGGAGTAGATTTGTTTATGAATTAATTTTTCGAAGATTTTTGAGAGAGGGTGTAAGTTGGATATTGGCCTATAGTTATTCAACTCTGTTTGGTCTCCTCCTTTGTGGATCGGGGTGACCCTTGCTATTTTGAGTACTGTAGGGAAGGTGGAGGATTCAATGGATTTGTTAAAGAGTGTTGCAATGATTGGTGATAGCACTTGTGACACTTTTTTGTATATAAAGGGTGGTAAGATATTTAAGTCTCCTGCCTTGTTTTTTAGTGCGTTTTAGAAAATTATTAATACATTCGTCAATATCTGTATAGATTTCTAGCTCAGTGTGCCAGTCAATGTTTGTTACTGCTGTTGTGAAGTTATTAATGGCTGCCTCATTGTGAAGTCTGAAGGTGACTTTTGTAGTGTCTTGGGGTATTTTACCAAGAGCTGTTATGAGGAAAGTAGGGTAGTGGTCTGTGGTATTATCTGTAATTATGCCTGATTTTAAAGGGGATATGGTGTTGGTCCAGATGTGGTCAAGTAGGGAAACACTAGTCTCTGTAACTCTTGTAGGTTTTGTTACTGTTGGTAGCAACATGCATTTACTCATTGTGTTTGTGAATTCAGTAACGTGTGGGTCCTGGTCTTGCAGGAGATTTATATTGAAGTCACCTGAGAGTAGTAAGTGATCTTTGTTCATGCGTGCATCAGTTATCATACTTCCTAGGTTTTGACTAAATTGGCTAATGTTTGATTGTGGAATTCTGTAGATGTTTATCACTGTGAGAGGTTTTTGTAGGTATTTGGATTTGATACACAAATAACCCGCACATAAAAGAGAGAAGCTTACGACGAGTTTAGCTATTATATATTCCCCATGTTCATCCCTTGTGCAAGTATTAGTGATACATTCTAGTTGCTGTGCCACCCCCTTGTTGGTCTGGCCTGCAGTTGTGTATGGCTGTGTAACCAGGAATGGCATAGACATCTGTAGTATCAGGCTTTAGCCAGGTTTCAGTTAGTGTAATGATGGACATATTGGCATGCAAGGAATTTAGTAATGCTAGGAGGTCATCATAATGCTTGCTTAAAGATCTGATATTGTAGTTAAAGATAGTTATGTTGTTGTTGGCTCTGAGAAGTGCCTTTGATTGTTCTGCTGTGTAGTAATTACAGTAACTGTTTGAATCATTTAAGTCATTAAATAAGAGGTTGGTATCAGGATCAATGCTTGTAATCATAAGATTTGTAGTGAATCTATAGTTAGAATTAAGTAAAAAATAAAGTAAATATTCTAAAGCTAAAAAAAAAAAAATAGCATCTGAATTTTTTAACAAATGTAAAAAATAATGAGCTAAGGTAGTTTTATAAAGCTAAAATAAAGGAGACAATATAAAAGGGACTAAAATAATTTGTGGTGAACAAATAAAGTGATGATCAAATAATGGAGCTTGGGAATATGATAGTAGGTAGTACTTTAAAGGTAATTCTTTAAAGTTAGAATTATAATATAAAATTATAATATAAAAGGGACTAATATAAGTTGTGGTGAACAATAAAGTGGTAATCAAATAAATGAGCTTTGGAGTATAATGGCAAAATAGTGAACTTATTAACTTTAGCACCTGAGAATATTTTATTTATTTTTTTATTTATTTATTTCCAATTTGTGCACACATACAGAGGTACAAAAAAATACAGATAAGAGCAGTATGCCAAAGCCACTTATACTATGCATAGCATTACGGGCTGGCTTAAAATTAACTTAAGATTAACTAAGCAATGATTTTTATTATTATTATAATCAAAAAGAAGCGCTAAGCCACAAGGACTATACAGCGCTGCTACTAAGCAATGATGAAATCAGTGATAGAACATTAATGTAAACAGATAACTATAAAGCACAAGTGAGTATTACAAAGACAGGTCATATGGTTGCATTCAGTTAGGTAGTGATTCTGTTAGGTAGTGTATTTAAAAAATAATAAAGTTAGATTGGGTTTTAGGTTTAACATTTATGTGATATAATTGTGAGAAACATTTAAGATATACAATTTATAATGTTCAGTTATTCAGTATTTATTTGGTTTTGGGTGAGTAAGTAATCTTTGAGAAGAGACTTGAATTTATAAACAGGTTGTGTTTCTTTTATATTTACAGGTAATGAATTCCAGATTTTAGGGCCTTTTATGTGCATTGAGTTTTTGCATAGTGTGAGATGGACACGAGGAACATCAAAGAGTGATCTGTGCCTTGTGTTATGGTCATGTGTTCTGTTGAGGTTGGCAAGGAGATGTTTGAGGGGAGGGTTAATATCAGAGTTAAGTGTTCTATGTATGTAATAGGTGCAGTAATAAGTATGGATGTTTTGTATGGTGAGTAGGTTTAGTGTATTGAATATTGGTGGAGTGTGCTGCCTGTAGTGAGAATTTGTTATCATTCTAACTGCAGCCTTTTGTTGGGTAATTAGTGGTCTGAGATGGTTAATTGTTGTTGAGCCCCATGCACAAATTCCATAGGTGAGATAGGGGTAAATAAGAGAGTGATATAGGGCCAGGAGGGCTGACTGTGGAACATAGTACCGTATCTTCGATAGTATGCCTACAGTCTTGGAAATTTTCTTAGAAATTTGATGTATATGTGTATGAAATTTGAGTCTATTATCAAGGTGGATTCCTAAGAATTTTCCCTCTGTTAGTTTTGTGATAGGTGATACATTTATCATTATGTTAAGAGGGACATCTGTAGCTCTGTTACCAAACTGAATGAAGTAGGTTTTGTCAATGTTTAGTGTAAGTTTGTTAGTCCTCATCCAGGTAGATATTTTCTGTAATTCGGTATTTACAGTATTGGCTAGCGTGACTGGGCTCGGGTGAGAGAAGACGTATGTAGTGTCATCTGCAAATAGTGTGGGTTTGAGTAATTGCGAAGCATTTGGAAGGTCATTTATGTATAGGAGAAAGAGAAGAGGGCCAAGGACACTTCCCTGTGGGACACCAACTGTAATTGGTTGTGCAGAAGAGTTTGCCCCATTTGCGTACACATATTGGCTTCTGTTGCTGAGGTAAGACTTGAGGTAGTTGAGGGAGTGCCCTCTTATACCATAGTGTGACAATTTTACGTGGAGCAAGTCATGGTCAACTGTATCAAAAGCTTTACGTAAGTCAATGAAGATCCCCAGTGGGACTTCTTTTTTCTCTATTGCAGTGTATATATGTTCTAGCATGTGTATAATAGCATCATTAGTATTTTTATTAGGCCTGAATCCAAATTGGCAGGGGTTGAGTATGTTTTGGGAGATAAGGTAGGAGTAGATTCGTTTATGAATTAATTTTTCGAAGATTTTTGAGAGAGGGTGTAAGTTGGATATTGGCCTATAGTTATTCAACTCTGTTTGGTCTCCTCCTTTGTGGATCGGGGTGACCCTTGCTATTTTGAGTACTGTAGGGAAGGTGGAGGATTCAATGGATTTGTTAAAGAGTGTTGCAATGATTGGTGATAGCACTTGTGAAACTTTTTTGTATATAAGGGGTGGTAAGGTATTTAAATCTCCTGCCTTGTTTTTTAGTGCGTTGATAATAAGGGAGACTTCGTATGGGTTAGTCGGAGCTAGGAACAGTGTGTTCGGGTAGTTGCCGGTGAGGTAGTCATTTGGTGGGGTATCTGAGCTTGGGATTTTATTGGCAAGGTTTTGTCCTATAGTGGAGAAGAAATCATTGAGTCTGTTTGCTGTTTCTGTTGGTGGGAGTTGGGGTTCATCTGTTTTTGCTAATTTTATTTCGCTATTTCGTGATATCTTTTTTGTTCCCAGAATTTCTGATAGGGTTTTCCAGGTCTTTTTTATATCACCTCGTAAGTTGGATAATCTGTTCTCATAATACAATTTTTTTGCCCTTCTTATCAGGCTGGTTAGGATTGACGAGTAACGTTTTGTTTGGTCTCTGGTTATGTGACCCATTCACTTACTACTCTCAGGTGACTTCAATATAAATCTCCTGCAAGACCAGGACCCACACGTTACTGAATTCACAAACACAATGAGTAACTGTATGTTGCTACCAACAGTAACAAAACCTACAAGAGTTACAGAGACTAGTGTTTCCCTACTTGACCACATCTGGACCAACACCATATCCCCTTTAAAATCAGGCATAATTACAGATAATACCACAGACCACTACCCTACTTTCCTCATAACAACTCTTGGTAAATTACCCCAAGACACTACTAAAGTCACCTTCAGACTTCACAATGAGGCAGCCATTAATAACTTCACAACAGCATTAGCAAACATTGATTGGCACACTGAGCTAGAAATCAATACAGATATTGACGAATGTATTAATAATTTTCTAAAAAAGACTCAATACCTCTATAACAAGCACTGCCCTAAAAAAACTAAGCAGATGACAGCTAAGAGACTGAACAGTCCCTGGCTAACACCCAGCATTCTCAAATCCATAAATACAAAACACCAATATGAAAAACAGTACAGAATGGGTCACATAACCAGAGACCAAACAAAACGTTACTCGTCAATCCTAACCAGCCTGATAAGAAGGGCAAAAAAATTGTATTATGAGAACAGATTATCCAACTTACGAGGTGATATAAAAAAGACCTGGAAAACCCTATCAGAAATTCTGGGAACAAAAAAGATATCACGAAATAGCGAAATAAAATTAGCAAAATCAGATGAACCCCAACTCCCACCAACAGAAACAGCAAACAGACTCAATGATTTCTTCTCCACTATAGGACAAAACCTTGCCAATAAAATCCCAAGCTCAGATACCCCACCAAATGACTACCTCACCGGCAACTACCCGAACACACTGTTCCTAGCTCCGACTAACCCATACGAAGTCTCCCTTATTATCAACGCACTAAAAAACAAGGCAGGAGATTTAAATACCTTACCACCCTTTATATACAAAAAAGTGTCACAAGTGCTATCACCAATCATTGCAACACTCTTTAACAAATCCATTGAATCCTCCACCTTCCCTACAGTACTCAAAATAGCAAGGGTCACCCCGATCCACAAAGGAGGAGACCAAACAGAGTTGAATAACTATAGGCCAATATCCAACTTACACCCTCTCTCAAAAATCTTCGAAAAATTAATTCATAAACGAATCTACTCCTACCTTATCTCCCAAAACATACTCAACCCCTGCCAATTTGGATTCAGGCCTAATAAAAATACTAATGATGCTATTATACACATGCTAGAACATATATACACTGCAATAGAGAAAAAAGAAGTCCCACTGGGGATCTTCATTGACTTACGTAAAGCTTTTGATACAGTTGACCATGACTTGCTCCACGTAAAATTATCACACTATGGTATAAGAGGGCACTCCCTCAACTACCTCAAGTCATACCTCAGCAACAGAAGCCAATATGTGTACGCAAATGGGGCAAACTCTTCTGCACAACCAATTACAGTTGGTGTCCCACAGGGAAGTGTCCTTGGCCCTCTTCTCTTTCTCCTATACATAAATGACCTACCAAATGCTTCTCAATTACTCAAACCCACACTATTTGCTGATGACACAACATACGTCTTCTCCCACCCGAGCCCAGTCACGCTAGCCAATACTGTAAATACCGAATTACAGAAAATATCTACCTGGATGAGTACTAACAAACTTACACTAAACATTGACAAAACCTACTTCATTCAGTTTGGTAACAGAGCTACAGATGTCCCTCTTAACATAATGATAAACGGATCACCTATCACAAAGCTAACAGAGGGAAAATTCTTAGGAATCCACCTTGATAATAGACTCAAATTTCATACACATATACAACAAATTTCTAAGAAAATTTCCAAGACTGTAGGCATACTATCGAAGATACGGTACTATGCTCCACAGTCAGCCCTCCTGGCCCTATATCACTCTCTTATTTACCCCTATCTCACCTATGGAATTTGTGCATGGGGCTCAACAACAAGTAACCATCTCAGACCACTAATTACCCAACAAAAGGCTGCAGTTAGAATGATAACAAATTCTCACTACAGGCAGCACACTCCACCAATATTCAATACACTCAACCTACTCACCATACAAAACATCCATACTTATTACTGCACCTATTACATACATAGAACACTCAACTCTGATATTAACCCTCCCCTCAAACATCTCCTTGCCAACCTCAACAGAACACATGACCATAACACAAGGCACAGATCACTCTTTGATATTCCTCGTGTCCATCTCACGCTATGCAAAAACTCAATGCACATAAAAGGCCCTAAAATCTGGAATTCATTACCTGTTAATATAAAAGAAACACTACCTGTTTATAAATTCAAGTCTCTTCTCAAAGATCACTTACTCACCCAAAACCAAATAAATACTGAATAACTGAACCTTATAAATTGTATATCTTAAATGTTTCTCACAATTACATCACATAAATGTTAAACCTAAAACCCAATCTAACTTTATTATTTTTTAAATTCACTACCTAACAGAATACTCCATTCTACTGAATTTACAACAATGCATGCAACCATATGACCTGTCTTTGTAATACTCACTTGTGCTTTATAGTAATCAGTTTACATTAATGTTTTTCACTGATTTCATCATTGCTTAGTTAATCTTAAGTTAATTTTAAGCCAGCCCGTAATGCTATGCATAGTATAAGTGGCTTTGGCATGCTGCTCTTATCTGTATTTTTTTTTTGTACCTCTGTAAGTGTGCTCAAATTATAAATAAATAAATAAATAAATAAATAAATATTGGTGTTTTGTATTTATGGATTTGAGAATGCTGGGTGTTAGCCAGGGACTGTTCAGTCTCTTTGCTGTCATCTGTTTAGTTTTTTTAGGGCAGTGCTTGTTATAGAGGTATTGGGTTTTTTTTAGAAAATTATTAATACATTCGTCAATATCTGTATAGGTTTCTAGCTCAGTGTGCCAGTCAATGTTTGCTATTGCTGTTGTGAAGTTATTAATGGCTGCCTCATTGTGAAGTCTGAAGGTGACTTTAGTAGTGTCTTGGGGTAGTTTACCAAGAGTTGTTATGAGGAAAGTAGGGTAGTGGTCTGTGGTATTATCTGTAATTATGCCTGATTTTAAAGGGGATATGGTGTTGGTCCAGATGTGGTCAAGTAGGGAAACACTAGTCTCTGTAACTCTTGTAGGTTTTGTTACTGTTGGTAGTAACATACAGTTACTCATTGTGTTTGTGAATTCAGTAACGTGTGGGTCCTGGTCTTGCAGGAGATTTATATTGAAGTCACCTGAGAGTAGTAAGTAGAATAGCACCTTGATTAGTTTAACAATTGCGAATATATGATCTAAGGTAGTTATATAAAGCTAAAATAAAGGACAAAAAAATATATAAGGGACTACAATTAAGTAATGGTAAACAAGTTAAATGGACAGATAGTCACTATGAGATAATATTGGTTTAGGAGTAAGATCTGATTTGTAATATTAAATAAGTTGAGCAGTTTATTGCACAATAAAAAGTAAAATAAAAAATGAGGTAGTTGGTACTAGCTAGCAAAAGATAGTTTTGGTACTTGCAAAATAGTAATTGGAATATACACTAATTGCACACACAATAAAAAGTGACTAAAAAAACAAGTAGTGGTAAACAAAATTAAATGGACAGGTAAGAACAATGAATAATGGTAATGTCTTGGTTATAATATGATAGTAAGATGGTAGACAGGTACAAAGGATAATATAAAGGTTGGAGTTGAATATACAAACTTGAAAAATTGGCAACAAAATGTTATGGGAAGTATAAAATAATGTTTAATGTACAAAAGTAAAATTGACTGGTAGTAAATATGGTGTTTAATAAAATTTTAGTAAGTAATAATGATTACAAAAAAAGTGAAAAAGTAATGTTTATTTCATTCAGTATTGCACTGGTAGTTATTCTAGAGGTTATATGACAGTACAAGGTAATTAAGAGTACTCTAAGATAGTAAATGTGGTATAAAACAGGTAAAGGTAATTAGACAAGTAATGGTTATTAAATGTCAAAAATGTTAAGAGTAAATTGAAATTATAGTAAGAATGATAATTATTAATTTTAGTAGGTAATATCAATTGATAGTATTTAAAAAATTATGAGGTAGTAATATGGACAGAGAAAGTATCAATTCAGCTAATGTTTAAGCAAACAATAGTAAATAAGAAAATTACATAAGGTGACTTATGCTTACTAGTAAAATCACAAAATGAGGTAGTTGATTATTTAAATACTAAGAGATTGTACAATGAAATTTGAACAATAATGGAGCAAAACATACACTACACTATGTAGGCTTTTAAGTTGGACATTGTTTAGTTATTCTCTGTAAGATTAATATCCCTGAGAAATCGTGATAGATCATTCTCGTTCGTGATTGTGTACAGTTGACCTACATTTGTTTTCCTAACAAGAATTTTCCCATCCCGTGTGAAGCATTGGTGTATTGTGTCGTTATTCTCCCGCTTAAGTTTTCTGACTCTATACAGGAGGTTCTGACGTTTTTTGGTAAGACACTCGTTTATGTATACCTCTTTCTTTACTTTAATAGATGCAATAATTAAGTCTTTTTTCCTGTCATGTGAGTGGAATCTAAGCATAACACTTTTTCTACCATGGGATCCTAGTAACCTGGCTTCTTTTATTTCAGACTCTGGTACAATAACACTTGTTTGGTCCTTTATGATCTGCAGAGTAATTTCTTTACTGTTTGTTTGGTTCATATCACTGGGAAAAAGTGGACTGTTAACTATTACTGCATCCGATAGTTTATCTTGTTCAGTTTTATCTTCTTGGAGAGCAAAGTAGTCACTGAACTGGTTATCTAAGTTGTTCTTCCATTCTTTTACTGCTTCTTCAACCTTTGTATTAAGAGATATTATTTGTTGGGTATGGCTATCTATGACTGTCTGGATGGTCTTGCCACAGTTAGTCATTCCTGGTGTTGATAACTTTTGTTCAAGACTGAGGATTTTGTTCTCGAGTTGTGTCATCCTGGTGTCTTGTTTTGTTAGCGTCTCTCGAAGATTCATATTTTCAATAGCTAAGTTGGAGATGCATGACTTTAGGGTATCTGGATCGTTGGTCATACCTGAGAGACTACTTGGTAGGTTGAATCCGGGGAAGAGAGGGGAGGATGGGCTGGTGGCAGCCATGTTTGTTGTTATTGTTGTGGTGTCGCCTTGAGTGGTGGTGAGTGGGGTGGTTGCTGGGCCGGCGTCCTCCTGACTACACTTGTTGAATAGTTGATTTTTCGGCGTTTTCTTGCTGGCCTTGGTGCTGTTTCCTCTTAGATTGCACCTCATAATACTACAGGAATTGATGTAGTTAAGAAGAAGTTGTAGTTATACAAAGTTTAGGGTTACGTTGTTCGGCTGGCAGCGGGGTGTTGCTTTCGGTTTGTGGGCAGTCTTCCTTTGATCTCTATTATATTCGATTTGTAGGTTTCACTGTTGGTAATCTTTGGTCATTCTGGGTGCTACGTTGGGTAGTGCAGTTTTGCAAGTAACTAGGTCATCATAGGAGCATTGGTAGCTCTGATAGTTGGAGAAAAGTACGGAGCTTGGATGTCGCTGCTGCCGCATACAAATCTGTAGGGGAAGACAGGAGGGGTAGGGGTTGTCCTTGAAAAGGTTGGAAGGAAGGGGTAAGGGAGGTTTTGTGGGTGAGTGGCTTGGACTTCCAACAGGCATGCATGAGTGTGTTCAATAGGAGTGAATGGAGACGAATGGTATTTGGGACCTGACGATCTGTTGGAGTGTGAGCAGGGTAATATTTAGTGAAGGGATTCAGGGATACCGGTTATTTTTATATAGCCGGACTTGAGTCCTGGAAATGGGAAGTACAATGCCTGCACTCTAAAGGAGGGGTTCGGGATCTTAGCAGTTTGGAGGGATATGTTGTGTATCTTTATATGTATATGCTTCTAAACTGTTGTGTTCTGAGCACCTCTGCAAAAACAGTGATTATGTGTGAGTGAGGTGAAAGTGTTGAATGATGATGAAAGTATTTTCTTTTTAGGGATTTTCTTTCTTTTTTATGACACCCTGCCACGGTTTGAGATGGCCGACTTGCTAAAAAAAAAAATATATATATATATGCCTCAATGCACCACTCACCTTTTTTCCCTCACCTATTCTATGATTAACCTCATCCTTCATAAATCCATCTGCTGACACGTCAACTCCCAAGTACAGTGGACCCCCGCATAACGATTACCTCCGAATGCGACCAATTATGTAAGTGTATTCATGTAAGTGCGTTTGTACGTGTATGTTTGGGGGTCTGAAATGGACTAATCTACTTCACAATACTTCTTATGGGAACAAATTCGGTCAGTACTGGCACCTGAACATACTTCTGGAGTGAAAAAATATCGTTAACTGGGGGTCCACTGTATCTGAAAACATTCACTTCTTCCATACTCCTCCTCACCAATTTGATATCCAATTTTTCTTTATCTAAATCATTTGATACCCTCATCACCTTACTCTTTTCTATCTTCTCTTTCAACTTTCTACCTTTACACACACTCCCAAAGTCGTCCACCAACCTTTGCAGTTTTTCTTTAGAATCTCCCATAAGCACAGCATCATCAGCAAAAAGCAACTGTGTCAGTTCCCATTTTGTATTTGCTTCCCCATAATTTAATCCCACCCCTCTCCCGAACACCCTAGCATTTACTTCTTTTACAACCCCATCTATAAATATATTAAACAACCATGGGGACATTACACATCCCTGTCTAAGACCTACTTTTATCGGGAAGTATTCTCTCTCTCTTCTACACACCCTAACCTGAGCCTCACTATCCTCATAAAAACTCTTTACAGCATTTAGTAACTTACCACCTATTCTATATACTTGCAACATCTGCCACATTGCTCCCCTATCCACTCTATCAAATGCCTTTTCTGAACCCATAAATGCAATAAAAACTTCCCATTCCTTTATCTAAATACTGTTCACATATATGCTTCAATGTAAACACTTGATCTACACATCCCCTACCCACTCTGAAACCTCCTTGCTCATCTGCAATCCTACATTCTGTCTTACCTCTAATTCTTTCAATTATAACCCTACCATACACTTTTCCTGGTATACTCAGTAAACTTATTCCTCTATAATTTTTACAATCTCTTTTGTCCCCCTTCCCTTTAGATAAAGAGACTATACATGCTCTCTGCCAATCTCTAAGTACCTTCCTCTCTTTCATACATTTATTAAACAAAAATACCAACCACTCCAACTCTATATCCCCCCCTGCTTTTAATATTTCTGTCATGATCCCGTCAGTTCCAGCTGCTTTACCCCCTTTCATTCTACGTAATGTCTCATGCACCTCCCCCACACTCACATCCTGTTCTTCTTCATTCTTAAAAGATGTTAAACCTCCCTGGCCAGTGCATGTGGTTCATATGTTGGTTTACATGTGGCCAGCAGTAACAGCCTGGTTGATCAGACCCTGATCCACCACGAGATCTGGTCTCAGACCAGGCTGCGGGGCTGTTGACCCCCGAAGCCTTCTCCAAGTATCTACCCAATACCTCCAGTTCCCCATCAACTAACTCCGCTGCTCTATTTTTAAATGACAAATCCAGTCGTTCCCTAGGCTTTCTCAACTTGTTTATTTCGCTCCAAAATTTATTCTTATTTTCGGCAAAATTTCTTGACAGTGCCTCTCCCACTCTATTCATCTGCTCTCCTTTTGCACACTCTCATCACTCTCTTCACCTTTCTTTTACTTTCTATATACTCTGCTCTTCTAATAACACTTCTGCTTTGTAAAAACCTCTCATAAGCTACCATTTTCTCTTTTATCATACCCTTTATTTCATCATTCCGGTGTTAGACTAGAGAAAGCGTAATTTTGGCTGTCACTCATAACAAGCTGACTGACTACCACATCTCATATTTATGTCAGTTTTTTCTACTGTGGGTGTATGTATTATGTTATTTAACCTTTTTCTTCTATGATTTTGAAAAAAATATAATAGATGGATTAATGAAAATGTCTATATTAACATAATATACGACATTTATATCGCCTCATAATGATTATTCTAATTAATAATAATAATAATATGGCATCTACAGGGCTAGTGAGACACTCATAGCAATTTTAACATATACCGTCATGTCAGCACAGTGGGTAAGTTTATTTAGGTACGGGTACACATAAGTATAATTATCAAGAGTATACATAAAATATGCAATAACTTTAAAACACTTGAAATTTTGGAAAGTTTCCAGACATAATGGAGAGATGCTTAGCTCACTGAAGATGTCAAAAAACAGAGTGGCAAGTGGTGACCTCATTAGTGAGTCAGGTTGGGGGGAAGCCATACAAGGAGTTTTGGTCATAATTTGAAATGCCTGTATTAGTGAAATGCCATAAAATGGGGCCCTCCTGTATATACATATATATTTGTATGCTACCATATATATACTAATGATATGTAACTTCTTTGCAGGCTATCAAAGAACCAGAAGGAGATGAACATACAATAGTTACTGTGGAAAACCCAGCAGCTGTAAATACTGAAGAGACCAGCTTCGTGTATGAAACCAAGGTGAAGTTTTTATATGGCTCTCTTTAGTTAATCACTTCTTGTATCTGACTATCTATTTGTGCACTGTAATTACATATTTGTGGTTAAAGGAATAATTTGATAAATAGTGGACCATCTGATCATCTGGTCTTTCTTGTCTTTATCTTGGTGATGGTAATGCCTGCACAGGTTGACTCCTTGCTCTTGGTCCAACCTCTCAACTCTACAGCCTGTTGCCTCCAGGGTGTTCTTGCTTCCAGAGTGTACTTGCCTCCAATAAACAATTTAATTTACTGGAAACACCTCAACATCCTATATATGTACTCGGTAGAGTGGAGGAGAGACAGATGATAATATGTACGTGGAAAGTATTTGAGGGTCTAGTCCAAAATCTATACACTGCTGTAACATACTTGAATGATAGATCTGTGAAGAAGTTCAAAATAAACCCAGTGGAAAGCAGGGGTGCCGTGGGCACAATAAGAGAACATTGTATCAACATCCATGGTTCCAGACTATTCAGTATTTTGCCAGAAGATATTAGAAACACTGTTAGGACAATTGTATAAATCTTCAAGGGGAAACTGGACAAGTATCTTGAGTATCTGTCTAGGCTGGAATACTGCTGTACACTAACAGCCCCATTTGAGGCAGGCGAAGTTGCAGATCTAGAGAATGTACAGAGAACCTTCACTGTACGTATAAGTTCAGTGAAGTACCTTAATTACTGAGAATGTTTGTAGTCCCTTGACTTGTACTCTCTGAAATTCAGGGGAGAAAAATGCATCATAATCTACATCTGAAACATCCTAGAGGGTCTGGTCCCAAATGTTGCAGATGGTGCAACATCCCCCCGAATAAAAAGCAGGGGCACAAGTACACTAAGAGAAAACACCAAGTATCTGGGACCCAAGCTGTTCAACAGCCTCCTGTCATACATAATGGGGATTACCAATACACCTACCATATGACTTACGACCTGCTCGACATACAACCATTTGACTTACGACCGTGTTTTGTATGCCAAATTTCTGGGAAATAAACAACTGCTTGTGTTGTACACAGTGTTTATCCTAAACCTTACAGTATAAAATACAGTACTAACAGCATAAAAAGTAAAGTAAAAAATGAAATACCAAAATACAAACAAACAAACAATAAAGTAGTTATTACTAAAAATTTTTTTTTTTTCTCAACAAGTCGGCCATCTACCACCAAGGCAGGGTGACCCAAAAAGAAAGAAAATCCCCAAAAATAAAATACACCTACCATCCGACTTACGACCAGGCTTGGTTCCGATCAACCGGTCATAAGTCGAAATGGACGTAAGTCGAACCTTTGAAAATTGCCGACATGTTGGGTAAGGCATAATGTCAAAACTTTCCCATATAAACTACCTACATAATACTGTAATGTAATGTACAATCATTATTTCATTCTTTTTACCATAATTTACTTCTATTGTTGTATTTTAATTATTTATGTACTGTATATAATGTATACATGGTAGTGATATGTATTGTAAATTTTACATCGCATAAAGTATTATATGTTACTATTATCTTTATGTATTTTCGACACAGTGGAATGGGAGAATACCACTGGTAGTGTCATCCTGCCAGAATGTTGTATAACCTGTACCCTAAGTAAAGAGAATCAACTCTGGAACATGTGTAATACGTATTCGGCTGGCTGGCTGGCTGGCTGCGTGGCCGGGTCTGTGGTTGGGTGGGTGGGTGGCTGGATGGGTGGCTTGATGGGTGGGTGGGTGGGTGGGTAGTTGGCTGACTGGCTGACCGAATGTGGCTGTCTCTTTGTATCTCTCTCTCTGTATCTCTCTCTCTGTATCTCTCTCTCTGTATCTCTCTCTCTGTATCTCTGTGTGTGTGTCTCTCTCTCTCTTTTTTTTTTTTTTTTTTTTTTTTACACAGGGTTTGACAGGTTAAGGATCCCTAGCTTTATTGACAGCTATTTACAGGTTAAGGATTCCTAACTTTATTGGCAAGCTAAGAGCTGTTACCTACATCAGCTCATTTGAAAGCATTTTTATTACATACAAGTAGGAAACAGGATGAAGTTGGAGCCATCTGTGGGCCAGCATTTTCATTTGATCAACTGACTTTATCTCGTTGACATCATTATGCTGTACGAATGTGTTCCATACTCGAGTCATCCTGGGTATGTATGATCTCAGATGGAGTGATGTTCTGGAGAAGGGTACAGCCAGAGTGAAGTTGCTGCTTTCTGCCCGTCTTGTGGCATAAAAGCTTGTTTCACGCTGTCCTCGAAGTGGATCCAAGTGTGGTATTTTGACAATATTGGCCTTGTACATAACAGTAAGGCCACCCACATCCCTCCTATGTTGAAGGCTCTGCTGAAATGACAGATCTATCCAGGATGGGTCCAGGCGAGAGATGAGACGTCTTGCTCTGTTCTCTACTCTGTCAAGCAGTCGCAGATGAGAGGGGGGGCAGGCAAACCAAGAAAGTGGAGCATACTCAAGGTGCGAGCGTACTTGTGTCTCGTACAGGATCTTGCAACCCCTACTGTCAAGCAGATGGGAGATACGGCGAAGTGCTGTAAGCTTCCTGGCTGCCTTGTTTGCAAGATTTACAACATGGTTCTTCATGGTTAGTTTGGAGTCAAATTTCACCCCAAGGATATCAACTTCTTCTCCAGGTGCCAACATCCTCCCATTCATCCTTACTACTGCACCAGCATTACCATCATGGTGCCTAGAGACGATCATCATTTGCGTTTTCTCAGGTGCAAATGTTACTTGCCATCTATTTCCCCAAGCTGATATAGCTCTCAGCTGGTGATTGATGTAGCTTAGAGCAGCTGGCATTTCTTCTCTTGGATAAGTGAATGTCAGTGTACAGTCATCTGCATATGCATGTGATTCTGGGATGAGATGAAGGAGGTCGTTGAAGTAGACATTCCATAACAATGGACCCAGCACGCTTCCTTGTGGAACACTTGCCCCAATAGGATGTCTTGCTGATTCCGTTCCATTGAGAACTACACTTAGAGATCTACCATGAAGGTAATCACTGAGGAGACATAGCGTAGAGCCTGCAGTTCCCAGTGCTTGAAGTTTTGCTAAGAGGCCCTGGTGCCACACCCGGTCGAAAGCGCCAGCAATGTCCAGTGCTACCACACAGCTGACTTTGGATTCATCCAGTGACTGGTGCAACTTAGTGGAGAGGTTTAACAACAGATCAGCAGCAGAGTAACCTTTCCTGAAGCCGTATTGACGATCACAAGGTAGTGAGTGGTAGTCAAAAAACTCTGTCATTTGTCTTGAGATTATTGTCTCAAGGATCTTACCAGTGATTGACAGGAGTGACACTGGTCTGTAGTTGCTGATTTCTGCTCTGCTCTTCTTTTTGTGAACAGGGACTACATTTGCCTCTTTCCATAGAGAGGGCCATTTACACTGTACTAGGCAGTGCTGAAAGATGCGAGTTAGAGGTGCTGCTAGCTGGTCTGCACATCTTCTCAACAATCTTGGGCTCAACTTGTCTGGGCCCACAGCCTTTTCTTGGTCATGCGATTTAAGTAGGAAATGCACCTCCTCCTGCCTTATTGTCACCACTGACAGTTTTGACACAGTTCTTGCAGCTAGCAAAGGAGGGTCCCTTGCTGGATCAGGAACTTGCATTTTGGTAGCAAAGTGTTCAGCAAAGAGGTCTGCCTTCTCTTGACTACTAGTAGAGGTGGTCCCATCCTGTCGATTTAGAGGTGGAATAAGTTCATCAGGCAGATAACCTTGTCTGTCCTTGACCAGGGACCACCAGGTTTTGGAGCCTACCCTACCTGATGCTAACTTTCTTTTAGTGTCCACCTCCCCTTTAGCAATGGCCCACTTTTGAACATCACCCATATGCCTACAGGCTTGCATGTGCAAGTTCCTGTTATAGGTGGTAGGATGTCTCTTATACCTCCGCCATGCTTTGTACTTAGCAGTAGCAGCCTCTCTACAACGAAAGCCAAACCAAGGCTGATCTGTAGGCTTCGTCACATATTGCCGGTGAGGAATGTGTTCTTGTTGTAGATTAAGGATGTGTCCAGTGAAGGCTTTCACTTGGTTGTCAACATCCCCTTGGAGAAGAGCATTCCAGTCGGTGGTGGCGAGCTCAGAGCAAAGGGCTGGCCAATTACCTCTTTCCCATAGCCAGGTTGTGCGTGTGGACTCCTCACCACGTTCTGTTGGGATCTTAAGTGTCGTAAAAACAGCCTTGTGGTCAGAGGATCCAACGTAGCCGAGGGGTTGACAAGTGACTATGCCTTCTGCCAGATCACTCACTACTGGGTCAAGGGAGGAGCCAGAGATATGAGTAGGGAAATCAACAAAGTTTCTCATGTCAAACACTGCAAGAAGGTCATCAAAGTCCCTCTGTATAAGGTGCTGGTTGAGGTCACCAACAATTATAATATGTTGACAGTTGTGTTGTAGCAGAAGGGAGTCAATATTTTCCATTAGGAAGTTGATAGGGTCTGCATGTCGCCACTGAGGTCTGTACATTGCACATGCTAGTACAGAGGTACTAGTGTTTATACAGAGCTTGAAAAACATCATTTCAAGATGTGTAGGGGTGGCAACATCAATGTGCTGGGCATGAACACTGGTACACATAAGTCAAGTTATCATACATAATATAAATTACCTAGGATAACCCACAAAATCCAGACAAAGTGCTATACAGTGGATCTGTGCTCCAGTGCCCTAAATTAATAATAATATTAATTTTTTTTTTTTCCAACAAGTCGGCTGTCTCCCACTGAGGCAGGGTGACCCAAAAAAGAGAAAGAAAATCCCCAAAAAGAAAATACTTTCATCATTCAACACTTTCACCACACTCGCACATTATCACTGTTTTTGCAGAGGTGCTCAGAATACAACAGTTTAGAAGCATACACATATAAAGATACACAACATATCCCTCCAAACTGCCAATATCCCAAACCCCTCCTTTAAAGTGCAGGCATTGTACTTCCCATTTCCAGGACTCAAGTCCGACTATATGAAAATAACCGGTTTCCCTGAATCCCTTCACTAAATATTACCCTGCTCACACTCCAACAGATTGTCAGGTCCCAGGTACCATTCGTCTCCATTCACTCCTATCTAACACGCTCACGCACGCTTGCTGGAAGTCCAAGGTTGGTAGACAGCAACCACCCAGGGAGGTACTACCGTCCTGCCAAGTGAGTGTAAAACGAAAGCCTGTGATTGTTTTACATGATGGTAGGATTGCTGATGTCTTTTGTCTGTCTCATAAATATGCAAGATTACAGACATGTCTTGCTACTTCTACTTACACTTAGGTCACACTACACATACATGTACACATTTATTTATACACACTCATCTGAGTTTTCTTTGATTTTATCTTAATAGTTCTTGGTCTTATTAATTTTCCTTTTATATCCATGGGGAAGTGGAATAAGAATCTTTCCTCCGTAAGCCATGCGTGTTGTAAAAGTCAACTAAAATGCCGGGAACAATGGGCTAGTAACCCCTTTTCCTGTAAAGATTACTAAAAAGAATAAGAAGAAGAAAATTGTCAAAGTGGGAAGTCTGAATGTGCGTGGATGTTGTGCAGATGATAAGAAAGAGATGATTGTGGATGTTATGAATGAGAAGAAGCTGGATGTCCTGGCTTTAAGTGAAACAAAGCTGAAGGGGGTGGGAGAGTTTCAGTGGAGAGGAATAAATGGGATTAGGTCAGGGGTTTCAAATAGAGTTAGAGCTAAAGAAGGAGTAGCAATAATGTTGAAGGATAAGCTATGGCAGGAAAAGAGGGACTATAAATGTATTAATTCAAGGATTATGTGGAGTAAAATAAAGATTGGATGTGAAAAGTGGGTTATAATAAGCGTGTATGCACCTGGAGAAGAGAGAAGTGTAGAGGAGAGAGAGAGATTTTGGGAAATGTTGAGTGAATGCGTGGGGAGTTTTGAATCAAGTGTGAGAGTAATGGTGGTTGGGGATTTCAATGCTAAAGTGGGTAAAAATGTTATGGAGGGAGTAGTAGGTAAATTTGGGGTGCCAGGGGTAAATGTAAATGGGGAGCCTTTAATTGAGCTATGTGTAGAAAGAAATTTGGTAATAAGTAATACATATTTTATGAAAAAGAGGATAAATAAATATACAAGGTATGATAGTAGGTTGGTAGACAGCAACCACCCAGGGAGGTACTACCGTCCTGCCAAGTGAGTGTAAAACGAAAGCCTGTAATTGTTTTACATGATGGTAGGATTGCTGATGTCTTTTGTCTGTCTCATAAATATGCAAGATTACAGGCATGTCTTGCTACTTCTACTTACACTTAGGTCACACTACACATACATATACACATTTATTCATACACACTCATCTGAGTTTTCTTTGATTTTATCTTAATAGTTCTTGGTCTTATTAATTTTCCTTTTATATCCATGGGGAAGTGGAATAAGAATCTTTCCTCCGTAAGCCATGCGTGTTGTAAAAGTCGACTAAAATGCCGGGAACAATGGGCTAGTAACCCCTTTTCCTGTAAAGATTACTAAAAAGAATAAGAAGAAGAAAATTGTCAAAGTGGGAAGTCTGAATGTGCGTGGATGTTGTGCAGATGATAAGAAAGAGATGATTGTGGATGTTATGAATGAGAAGAAGCTGGATGTCCTGGCTTTAAGTGAAACAAAGCTGAAGGGGGTGGGAGAGTTTCAATGGAGAGGAATAAATGGGATTAGGTCAGGGGTTTCAAATAGAGTTAGAGCTAAAGAAGGAGTAGCAATAATGTTGAAGGATAAGCTATGGCAGGAAAAGAGGGACTATAAATGTATTAATTCAAGGATTATGTGGAGTAAAATAAAGATTGGATGTGAAAAGTGGGTTATAATAAGCGTGTATGCACCTGGAGAAGAGAGAAGTGTAGAGGAGAGAGAGAGATTTTGGGAAATGTTGAGTGAATGCGTGGGGAGTTTTGACTCAAGTGTGAGAGTAATGGTGGTTGGGGATTTCAATGCTAAAGTGGGTAAAAATGTTATGGAGGGAGTAGTAGGTAAATTTGGGGTGCCAGGGGTAAATGTAAATGGGGAGCCTTTAATTGAG
The DNA here is from genome assembly GCF_038502225.1 of Cherax quadricarinatus. NCBI lineage: Eukaryota > Metazoa > Arthropoda > Malacostraca > Decapoda > Parastacidae > Cherax > Cherax quadricarinatus. The sequence goes on along the minus strand of NC_091328.1, from coordinate 553,544 downwards.
CTATGTGTAGAAAGAAATTTGGTAATAAGTAATACATATTTTATGAAAAAGAGGATAAATAAATATACAAGGTATGATGTAGCACGTAATGAAAGTAGTTTATTAGATTATGTATTGGTGGATAAAAGGTTGATGGGTAGGCTCCAGGATGTACATGTTTATAGAGGGGCAACTGATATATCGGATCATTATTTAGTTGTAGCTACAGTTAGAGTAAGAGGTAGATGGGAAAAGAGGAAGGTGGCAACAACAAGTAAGAGGGAGGTGAAAGTGTATAAACTAAGGGAGGAGGAAGTTCGGGCGAGATATAAGCGACTATTAGCAGAAAGGTGGGATAGTGCAAAGATGAGTAATGGGGGGGTTGAAGAGGGTTGGAATAGTTTTAAAAATGCAGTATTAGAATGTGGGGCAGAAGTTTGTGGTTATAGGAGGGTGGGTGCAGGAGGAAAGAGGAGTGATTGGTGGAATGATGAAGTAAAGGGTGTGATAAAAGAGAAAAAGGTAGCTTATGAGAGGTTTTTACAAAGCAGAAGTGTTATAAGAAGAGCAGAATATATGGAGAGTAAAAGAAAGGTAAAGAGAGTGGTGAGAGAGTGCAAAAGGAGAGCAGATGATAGAGTGGGAGAGGCACTGTCAAGAAATTTTAATGAAAATAAGAAAAAATTTTGGAGTGAGTTAAACAAGTTAAGAAAGCCAAGGGAAAATATGGATTTGTCAGTTAAAAACAGAGTAGGGGAGTTAGTAGATGGGGAGATGGAGGTATTAGGTAGATGGCGAGAATATTTTGAGGAACTTTTAAATGTTAAGGAAGAAACAGAGGCAGTAATTTCATGCACTGGTCAGGGAGGTATACCATCTTTTAGGAGTGAAGAAGAGCAGAATGTAAGTGTGGGGGAGGTACGTGAGGCATTACGTAAAATGAAAGGGGGTAAAGCAGCTGGTACTGATGGGATCATGACAGAAATGTTAAAAGCAGGGGGGGATATAGTGTTGGAGTGGTTGGTACTTTTGTTCAATAAATGTATGAAAGAGGGGAAGGTACCTAGGGATTGGCGGAGAGCATGTATAGTCCCTTTATATAAAGGGAAAGGGGACAAAAGAGACTGTAAAAATTATAGAGGAATAAGCTTACTGAGTATACCAGGAAAAGTGTACGGTAGGGTTATAATTGAAAGAATTAGAGGTAAGACAGAATGTAGGATTGCGGATGAGCAAGGAGGTTTCAGAGTGGGTAGGGGATGTGTAGATCAAGTGTTTACATTGAAGCATATATGTGAACAGTATTTAGATAAAGGTAGGGAAGTTTTTATTGCATTTATGGATTTAGAAAAGGCATATGATAGAGTGGATAGAGGAGCAATGTGGCAGATGTTGCAAGTATATGGAATAGGTGGTAAGTTATTAAATGCTGTAAAGAGTTTTTATGAAGATAGTGAGGCTCAGGTTAGGGTGTGTAGAAGAGAGGGAGACTATTTCCCGGTAAAAGTAGGTCTTAGACAGGGATGTGTAATGTCACCATGGTTGTTTAATATATTTATAGATGGGGTTGTTAAGGAAGTAAATGCTAGGGTGTTTGGGAGAGGGGTGGGATTAAATTATGGGGAATCAAATTCAAAATGGGAATTGACACAGTTACTTTTTGCTGATGATACTGTGCTTATGGGAGATTCTAAAGAAAAATTGCAAAGGTTAGTGGATGAGTTTGGGAATGTGTGTAAAGGTAGAAAGTTGAAAGTGAACATAGAAAAGAGTAAGGTGATGAGGGTGTCAAATGATTTAGATAAAGAAAAATTGGATATCAAATTGGGGAGGAGGAGTATGGAAGAAGTGAATGTTTTCAGATACTTGGGAGTTGACGTGTCGGCGGATGGATTTATGAAGGATGAGGTTAATCATAGAATTGATGAGGGAAAAAAGGTGAGTGGTGCGTTGAGGTATATGTGGAGTCAAAAAACGTTATCTATGGAGGCAAAGAAGGGAATGTATGAAAGTATAGTAGTACCAACACTCTTATATGGGTGTGAAGCTTGGGTGGTAAATGCAGCAGCGAGGAGACGGTTGGAGGCAGTGGAGATGTCCTGTTTAAGGGCAATGTGTGGTGTAAATATTATGCAGAAAATTCGGAGTGTGGAAATTAGGAGAAGGTGTGGAGTTAATAAAAGTATTAGTCAGAGGGCAGAAGAGGGGTTGTTGAGGTGGTTTGGTCATTTAGAGAGAATGGATCAAAGTAGAATGACATGGAAAGCATATAAATCTATAGGGGAAGGAAGGCGGGGTAGGGGTCGTCCTCGAAAGGGTTGGAGAGAGGGGGTAAAGGAGGTTTTGTGGGTAAGGGGCTTGGACTTCCAGCAAGCGTGCGTGAGCGTGTTAGATAGGAGTGAATGGAGACGAATGGTACTTGGGACCTGACGATCTGTTGGAGTGTGAGCAGGGTAATATTTAGTGAAGGGATTCAGGGAAACCGGTTATTTTCATATAGTCGGACTTGAGTCCTGGAAATGGGAAGTACAATGCCTGCACTTTAAAGGAGGGGTTTGGGATATTGGCAGTTTGGAGGGATATGTTGTGTATCTTTATATGTGTATGCTTCTAGACTGTTGTATTCTGAGCACCTCTGCAAAAACAGTGATAATGTGCGAGTGTGGTGAAAGTGTTGAATGATGATGAAAGTATTTTCTTTTTGGGGATTTTCTTTCTTTTTTGGGTCACCCTGCCTCGGTGGGAGACGGCCGACTTGTTGAAAAAAAAAAAAAAAAAAAAAAAAAAAAAAAAATGATGTAGCACGTAATGAAAGTAGTTTATTAGATTATGTATTGGTGGATAAAAGGTTGATGGGTAGGCTCCAGGATGTACATGTTTATAGAGGGGCAACTGATATATCGGATCATTATTTAGTTGTAGCTACAGTTAGAGTAAGAGGTAGATGGGAAAAGAGGAAGGTGGCAACAACAAGTAAGAGGGAGGTGAAAGTGTATAAACTAAGGGAGGAGGAAGTTCGGGTGAGATATAAGCGACTATTGGCAGAAAGGTGGGCTAGTGCAAAGATGAGTAGTGGGGGGGTTGAAGAGGGTTGGAATAGTTTTAAAAATGCAGTATTAGAATGTGGGGCAGAAGTTTGTGGTTATAGGAGGGTGGGGGCAGGAGGAAAGAGGAGTGATTGGTGGAATGATGAAGTAAAGGGTGTGATAAAAGAGAAAAAGGTAGCTTATGAGAGGTTTTTACAAAGCAGAAGTGTTATAAGAAGAGCAGAGTATATGGAGAGTAAAAGAAAGGTAAAGAGAGTGGTGAGAGAGTGCAAAAGGAGAGCAGATGATAGAGTGGGAGAGGCACTGTCAAGAAATTTTAATGAAAATAAGAAAAAATTTTGGAGTGAGTTAAACAAGTTAAGAAAGCCTAGGGAAAATATGGATTTGTCAGTTAAAAACAGAGTAGGGGAGTTAGTAGATGGGGAGATGGAGGTATTGGGTAGATGGCGAGAATATTTTGAGGAACTTTTAAATGTTAAGGAAGAAACAGAGGCAGTAATTTCATGCACTGGTCAGGGAGGTATACCATCTTTTAGGAGTGAAGAAGAGCAGAATGTAAGTGTGGGGGAGGTACGTGAGGCATTACGTAAAATGAAAGGGGGTAAAGCAGCTGGAACTGATGGGATCATGACAGAAATGTTAAAAGCAGGGGGGGATATAGTGTTGGAGTGGTTGGTACTTTTGTTTAATAAATGTATGAAAGAGGGGAAGGTACCTAGGGATTGGCAGAGAGCATGTATAGTCCCTTTATATAAAGGGAAAGGGGACAAAAGAGACTGTAAAAATTATAGAGGAATAAGCTTACTGAGTATACCAGGAAAAGTGTACGGTAGGGTTATAGTTGAAAGAATTAGAGGTAAGACAGAATGGGATTGCGGATGAGCAAGGAGGTTTCAGAGTGGGTAGGGGATGTGTAGATCAGGTGTTTACATTGAAGCATATATGTGAACAGTATTTAGATAAAGATAGGGAAGTTTTTATTGCATTTATGGATTTAGAAAAGGCATATAATAGAGTGGATAGAGGAGCAATGTGGCAGATGTTGCAAGTATATGTAATAGGTGGTAAGTTATTAAATGCTGTAAAGAGTTTTTATGAGGATAGTGAGGCTCAGGTTAGGGTGTGTAGAAGAGAGGGAGACTACTTCCTGGTAAAAGTAGGTCTTAGACAGGGATGTGTAATGTCACCATGGTTGTTTAATATATTTATAGATGGGGTTGTAAAGGAAGTAAATGCTAGGGTGTTTGGGAGAGGGGTGGGATTAAATTATGGGGAATCAAATTCAAAATGGGAATTGACACAGTTACTTTTTGCTGATGATACTGTGCTTATGGGAGATTCTAAAGAAAAATTGCAAAGGTTAGTGGATGAGTTTGGGAATGTGTGTAAAGGTAGAAAGTTGAAAGTGAACATAGAAAAGAGTAAGGTGATGAGGGTGTCAAATGATTGAGATAAAGAAAAATTGGATATCAAATTGGGGAGGAGGAGTATGGAAGAAGTGAATGTTTTCAGATACGTACTTGGGAGTTGACGTGTCGGCGGATGGATTTATGAAGGATGAGGTTAATCATAGAATTGATGAGGGAAAAAAGGTGAGTGGTGCGTTGAGGTATATGTGGAGTCAAAAAACGTTATCTATGGAGGCAAAGAAGGGAATGTATGAAAGTATAGTAGTACCAACACTCTTATATGGGTGTGAAGCTTGGGTGGTAAATGCAGCAGCGAGGAGACGGTTGGAGGCAGTGGAGATGTCCTGTTTAAGGGCAATGTGTGGTGTAAATGTTATGCAGAAAATTCGGAGTGTGAAAATTAGGAGAAGGTGTGGAGTTAATAAATGTATTAGTCAGAGGGCAGAAGAGGGGTTGTTGAGGTGGTTTGGTCATTTAGAGAGAATGGATCAAAGTAGAATGACATGGAAAGCATATAAATCTATAGGGGAAGGAAGGCGGGGTAGGGGTCGTCCTCGAAAGGGTTGGAGAGAGGGGGTAAAGGAGGTTTTGTGGGTAAGGGGCTTGGACTTCCAGCAAGCGTGCGTGAGCGTGTTAGATAGGAGTGAATGGAGACGAATGGTACTTGGGACCTGACGATCCGTTGGAGTGTGAGCAGGGTAATATTTAGTGAAGGGATTCAGGGAAACCGGTTATTTTCATATAGTCGGACTTGAGTCCTGGAAATGGGAAGTACAATGCCTGCACTTTAAAGGAGGGGTGTAGGATATTGGCAGTTTGGAGGGATATGTTGTGTATCTTCATATGTGTATGCTTCTAGACTGTTGTATTCTGAGCACCTCTGCAAAAACAGTGATAATGTGCGAGTGTGGTGAAAGTGTTGAATGATGATGAAAGTATTTTCTTTTTGGGGATTTTCTTTCTTTTTTTTGGGTCACCCTGCCTCGGTGGGAGACGGCCGACTTGTTGAAGAAAAAAAAAAAAAAAGAATATTAATAATCATTATTATTACAATAATACATATGTACTAATATTAATATTATTAAGCTATAATATAATAATCGTGTCCACTCATTACTTACCTTAAAATATCTGTAGTTTTAATGTAGAGTGAGAGGTGAGTAAACAAGATTAAATGAATAAATGAGAGAGAGAATGAGAATGTAGAATGTTTACGAGTTATGTAAACAAATGTTGTTGTTGTTGTTACCAGCCCGGACACGAACGGTTCCTGTTCACTGTCAAGCCGACCAGAAAAACATCTCATATTTGTTAATTAATATGTTATGTAGCATGTTTATTATATAATTTTGAAAAAAAATCATTGATCGATTAAGTAAAATGTCTATATTAACGTTTTATTCACATTTAATGCGCCTCAGTGATTATTATTGTTATTATCATTATTAATATGGCATCTTCAAGACCAAGTACACTCTTAATGAGTGGCTCTGAGACAGACAAGCAGACAAAGACAGACACACAGGTAGACAGAAAGACAGACACACAGGTAGACATAAAGACAGACACAGGTAGACAGAAAGACAGACACAGGTAGACAGAAAGACAAACAGGTAGACAGAAAGACACACAGAAATTCAAAGACACAGGTAGACATAAAGACACAGGTAGACAGAAAGACAGACACACTAGTAGACATAAACAGACACAGAGATACAGACAGATATACAGGCAGACAGATACAGACAGGTTTATGTGCAACAGTGAAAACAAATAGAGAGTTCGAGAGTAAGAGCCTTGCCACAATCTCCAGTGCAAGATTCAGACTTCATCTTAGGGGCCATGGTGAAATTTACTGTCCAGTTAGTACAGTTAATACAGTATGATGCTGTTGATAGGGCAGGGTTACTCAAACTGATGCTGCCTGCATGACACATTGCCGCCGCGAGTATTGCCAAATATTGTACAGTGGTGTGCATCAGCCGGCCCAGCCCACCTGCCAGATGCACGGTCGCAAGCCGAATGGTAGGTGTACTTTCATCATCATTCAACACTTTCACCTCACTCACACATAAGCACTGTTTTGGCAGAGGTGCCCAGAATACAACAGTTTAGAAGTAACCTTAAACCAAGACAGCAATGCCTAAGCGTACGTAATAAGGCAAATAGATTACTGGGATTTATATCAAGAAGTGTAAGCAACAGAAGTCCAGAGGTCATACTGCAGCTTTATACATCATTAGTAAGGCCTCACCTAGATTATGCAGCTCAGTTCTGGTTTCCGTATTACAAAATGGACATAAATTCGTTAGAAAACATTCAGCGTAGGATGACTAAATTAATACATAGCATTAGAAATCTTCCTTACGAAGAAAGATTGAAGACTCTTAAGTTACATTCACTTGTTAGACGAAGAATGAGGGGAGACCTGATCGAAGTGTATAAGTGGAAGATAGGTATTAATAAAGGGGATATTAATAAGGTCTTGAGGATGTCTCTCCAAGAGAGAACCCGCAGTAATGGATTTAAATTAGATAAGTTTAGATTTAGAAAGGACATAGGAAAGTATTGGTTTGGAAATAGGGTAGTTGATGAGTGGAACAGTCTACCTAGTTGGGTTATTGAGGCTGGGACTTTGGGTAGTTTCAAATCTAGGTTGGATAAGTACATGAGTGGGAGGGGTTGGATTTGAGTGGGACTTTCACATCAGAGCTTATTTCTTGGGTGGCATTGAAAATTGGGTTGGGCAAATGTTTTGTTAGTGGGATGAATTGTAAAGGACCTGCCTAGTATGGGCCAGCAGGCCTCCTGCAGTGTTCCTCCTTTCTTATGTTCTTATGTTTAAGTATATACGTATAAAAATACACTAAAATGTGATATTGATATTCAGTAGTAAGGTTCGACTTATGTCCATTTCGACTTATGACCGGTTGGTTGGAACCGAACTTGGTCGTAAGTCAGATGGTACCTGTGGACTTGCTGTCTTCTAGAGGGAACTGGACACATACCTAAAGATGGTGCCCAATCAGCCGGGCTAGGGTTCATGCTTTGAATTGCATGCAGCCAGCAGTAACAGCCTGGTTGATCAGGCCCTGATCCACCAGGAGGTCTGGCCGAAGACTGGGTGGCAGGCGTTGAACCCTGGAGCAACCTCCAGGTAGATCTTTGGATAGCTTTGTAGTTACGTTTCTGGAAACAGCGTGTAATAAAAAATTGTGTAAATTGAACTGAAGAAAATATGGGGGGAAATAGGGTTATGTTTAATAGATCCCCCTCTTCCCCCAACTATAATTATGCCAACCAAATTTTAAATAGGTAGAAAAACAGTGATGATAATGTAAGTGTGTGGCTAAGGTACTGTGTACTTTGGTGCAGGGTATGGAGGTGGACATTTAATTTGCATCAGAGTGATTATTCTTTCTTTCAACACACCGGCCGTATCCCACCAAGGCGGGGTGGCCCTAAAGGAAAAACGAAAGCTTCTCCTTTTACATTTAGTAATACAGTGGACCCCTGGTTTACGATATTATTTCATTCCAGAAGTATGTTCAGGTGCCAGTACTGAACGAATTTGTGCCCATAAGGAATATTGTGAATTAGATTAGTCCATTTCAGACCCCCACACATACATGTACAAACGCACCTACATAAATACACTTGGTCGCATTGGGGGGTGATCGTAAACCGGGGGTCCACTGTATATACAGGAGAAGGGGTTACTAGCCCCTTGCTCCCAGCATTTTAGTCGCCTCTTACAACACACATGGCTTACGGAGGAAGAATTCTGTTCCACTTCCCCATGGAGAGAACAGGAAATAAGCAAGAACAAGAACTAGTAAGAAAATAGAAGAAAACCCAGAGGGGTGTGGGAGATGGCCGACTTGTTGAAAAAAAAAAAAAAAAAATATATACAGTGGACCCCCGGTTAACGAACTTTTTTCATTCCAGTAGTATGTTCAGGTGCCAGTACTGACCGAATTTTTTCCCATAAGGAATATTGTGAAGTAGATTAGTCCATTTCAGACCCCCAAACATACACGTACAAACGCACTTACATAAATACACTTACATAATTGGTCGCATTTGGAGGTGATCGTTAACCGGGGGTCCACTGTGTATATATATATATATATATATATATATATATATATATATATATATATATATATATATATAAACACACACACACACACACACACACACACACACACACACACACACACACACACACACACACACACACACACACACACACACACACACACACATGCATGCATGCTTGTGCATGTATGTGTAGTGTGGCCTAAGTGTAAGAAGAAGTAGCAAGATGTACCTGAAATCTTGCATGTTTATGAGACAGAAAAATGGACACCAGCAATCCTACCATCATGTAAAACAATTACAGGCTCTCATTTTACACTCACTTGGTAGGACGGTAGTACCTCCCTGGGCGGTTGCTGTCTACCAACTTACTACCTAGGAGAGTGATTATTATTGCATTTTATTATTATTATTAATATGGCATTTTCAAGACTAATTAGACACTCTTAGTGATTTTAATGTGTACCTGTATGCCAGCACAGTGTGTAAGTTTACTTAGGTACAGGTACACATAAGAATAATTATCATAGTATATATAAATCTGAAATAACTTTAAAACACTTGAAATTTTGGAAAGTTTCCAGACATAAGAGAGACACGGAGCTCACAGAGAATGTAAATAAACAGAGTGGCATGCGTTGACCATGTTAGAGAGTCGGGTGGTGGGGAGCCATATAGCGAGTTTTGGTTATAATTTGAAATGTCCATATTAGCAGAATGCTGTAAGGTGAAATGCCATGGAGCGGTGCACTACTGTATTCACGAACTCCCCATCAGCACCTCATGTTACACCATATCGTTGATGCTTCCCAAAATGATTATACACATATACACCTACCATCCGACTTACGACCTGCTCGACATACGTCCACTCGACTTACGATTGTACATCTGGCAGCTGGGCTGGGCTGGCTGATATATGCCACTGTACAATATTTGACGATACTCGTGGTGGCAGTGTGCCGCGAGTAACCCCTGTACAGATTACTATAAAGAAGAAGAAGAAGAAGAAGAAGAAAAAAATTGTCAAAGTGGGATGTCTGAATGTGCGTGGATGTTGTGTGAATGATAAGAAAGAGATAATTGTGGATGCTATGAATGAGAAGAAGCTGGATGTCCTGGCTTTAAGTGAAACAAAGCTGAAGGGGGTATTAATTCAAGGATTATGCAGAGTAAAATAAAGGTTGGATGTGAAAAGTGGGTTATAGTAGGCGTATATGCACCTGGAGAAGAGAGAAGTGTAGAGGAGAGATAGAGGTTTTGGAAATTGTTGAGTGAGTGTGTGGGGATGTTTTGAACCAAGTGTGAGAGTACTTGTGGTTGGGGATTTCAATGCTAAAGTGGGTAAAAACGTTGTGGGGGGAGTAGTAGGTAAATTTGGGGTGCCAGGGGTAAATGAAAATAAGGATCCTTTGAGCTATGTGTAGAAAGAGGTTTGGTAATAATTAATACATATTTTATGAAAAAGAGGATAAATTTATTTATTTATTTTATGTCTTTGCAAATAGTACATTGAGATTTTGTATTTGCAATAGTGGGTTGCAATGCAAAGAGAGCCTAGGCATTATGGGCCGACTTAACATAATTGGCTTACAGACTACTTAACACTAAGGATTATATCATAGTTGTACAGTAGGATAGTAATTATTTCATAGTTGTACAGTAGATTATTAATTATAGGTGAATGTAAATTGTATAAGACAAGAGATATATTCATATATTCAAAAATGCTTTTTGTGAAAACAGTGATTCAATTATATTCCTGTCAACAATGGATAAAAGGTTCAAGGTAATTGTTGAAGTTATGATGTGGGAGTACATAAGTGAGTATATGTGTACTGAATATTTAGCATTTAATCTAGGGTGATTAAGTGGCTTTTGAGAAGAGTCCTAAATTGATTTTCAGACTGGGTTACTTTAATATCTTCTCGTAATGAATTCCATATTTTGGGGCCCTTTATGTGCATAGAGTTTTTACACAGTGTGATATGGACATGAGGTACATCAAAAAGTGATCTGTGTCTTGTGTTGTGGTCATATGTCCTGTTAAGGTTGGTGAGGAGAAGTTTGAGTGGAGGGTTTATATTTGCGTGTATTGTTCTGTGTATGTAATAGGCACATGAATAAGTATGGATGTTCTTAATGGTGAGCAGATTAAGACTTTTGAAAATTGGTGGAGTATGCTGGTGGGAGTGGGAATTTATCATCATTCTTACTGCTGCCTTTTGCTGGGTTATTAGAAGTCTTAGGTGATTGGCTGTTGTTGATCCCCATGCACAAATTTCATATGTAAGATGAGGGTATATGAGTGAATGGTACAGTGCCAGGAGAGCTGATTGTGGAACGTGGTACCTTATCTTTGATAGTATGCCTACAGTCTTGAAGATTTTCTTGGTGATTTGTTGTCTGTGTGTCTGGAACTTAAAGCTACTGTCAAGGTGGATACCTAGGAATTTTCCCTCTGTAAGTCTTGTGACTGATGATCCGTTTAGCGTTATGTTAATTGGATCATTTGCGGCTTTGTTTCCAAACTGAATGAAATAGGTTTTATCAGTATTCAGGGTAAGGTTATTAGTCATCATCCAGGCAGATATTTTCTGCAATTCGGCATTGACTGTGTTTGGGTGGGAAAAGACATATGTAGTGTCATCTGCATATAATATAGGTGTGAGTAGCTGTGATGCATTCGGTAGATCATTGATGTAGATGAGAAAGAGGAGTGGTCCAAGGACACTTCCTTGTCTTCCATTGCAGACACTGCAAGGCTCCAGGCGGACATCAACCAAATCTTTCAATGGGCTGCAGAAAACAATATGAAGTTCAACGATGAGAGATTTCATTTACTCCGATATGGTAAACATGAGGAAATTAAAACTTCATCAGAGTACAAAACAAATTCCAGCCACAAAATAGAGCGAAAAACCTTCAAGGGCCATAACATTATATCAATCGCATCTGCTAGAAAAATGACAGGATGGATAATGAGAACCTTCAAAACTAGGGATGCCAAGCCCATGATGACACTCTTCAGGTCACTTGTTCTATCTAGACTGGAATATTGCTGCTCACTAACAGCACCTTTCAAGGCAGGTGAAATTGCTGACCTAGAAAATGTACAGAGAACCTTCACGGCGCGCATAACGGAGATAAAACACCTCAATTACTGGGAGCGCTTGAAGTTCCTGAACCTGTACTCCCTGGAATGCAGGCGGGAGAGATACATGATTATATACACCTGGAAAATCCTAGAGGGACTAGTACCGAACTTGCACACGAAAATCACTCACTACGAAAGTAAAAGACTCGGCAGACGATGCTACATCCCCCAATGAAAAGCAGGGGTGTCACTAGCACGTTAAGAGACCATACAATAAGTATCAGGGGCCCAAGACTGTTCAACTTCCTCCCAGCATACATAAGGAGGATTACCAATAGACCCCTGGCTGTGTTCAAGCAGGCACTGGACAAGCACCTAAAGTCGGTACCTGACCAGCTGGGCTGTGGCTTGTACATTGGATTGTGTGCAGCCAGCAGTAACAGCCTGGTTGATCAGGCTCTGATCGACCATGAGGCCTGCTCACAGACCGGGCCGCGGGGGCGTTGACCCCCAGAACTCTCTCCAGGTAAACTCCAGGTACTGGAAATGGGAAGTACAATGCCTGCACTTTAAAGGAGGGGTTTGGGATATTGGCAGTTTGGAGGGATATGTTGTATATCTTTATACGTACATACTTCTAAACTGTTTTGTTCTGGGCACCTCTGCAAAAACAGCGATTATGTATGAGTGAGATGAAAGTGTTGAATGATAATGAAAGTATTTTCTTTTTGGGGATTTTCTTTCTTTTTGGGTCACCCAAAAAGTTGGAGGCAGTGGAGATGTCCTGTCTAAGGGTAATATGTGGTGTAAACATTATGAAGAGAATTTGGAGTGTGGAAATTAGGAGAAGGTGTGGAGTTAATAAAAGTATTAGTCAGAGGGCTGAAGAGGGGGTTGTTGAGGTGGTTTGGTCATTTAAAGAGAATGGATCAAAGTAGAATGACATGGAGAGCATATAAAACTGTAGGTGAAGGAAGGCGGGGTAGTGGTCGTCCTCGAAAAGGTTGGAGGGAGAGGGTAAAGAAGGTTTTGTGGGCGAGAGGCTTAGACTTCCAGCAAGCCGACATGACTCACGAAATCGTAATGACACGATTGCAAACAAACCATACCCCGGCCGGGACTGAACCCGCGGTCAGAGAGTCTCAAAACTCCAGACCGTCGCGTTAGCCACTAGACCAGCTAGCCACAATAAGATTCGTCCAACTAGGTATATTTCTACACCATAGGAAGGTTAGCACAGGCACCACTGTGACCACAAATGCAAGTTTTTACAGACGAATCTCCAGCTAGTGTGGCCGTGACGAACTCTAGCTCAAGTCCCCTCACTGCCGTCAACATGACTCACGAAATCGTAATGACACGATTGCAAACAAACCATAACCCGGCCGGGATTGAACCCGTGGTCAGAGAGTCTCAAAACTCCAGACCATCACTGCCACACTAGCTGGAGATTCGTCTGTAAAAACTTGCATTTGTGGTCACAGTGGTTCCTGTGCTAACCTTCCTATGGTGTAGAAATATACCTAGTTGGACGAATCTTATTGTGGCTAGCTGGTCTAGTGGCTAACGCAACGGTCTGGAGTTTTGAGACTCTCTGACCGCGGGTTCAATCCCGGCCGGGGTATGGTTTCCAGCAAGCGTGCGTGAGCGTGTTAGATAGGAGTGAATGGAGACAAATGGTATTTGGTACCTGACGAGCTGTTGGAGTGTGAGCAGGGTAATATTTAGTGAAGGGATTCAGGGAAACCAGTTATTTTTATATAGCTGGACTTGAGTCCTGGAAATGGGAAGTACAATGCGTGCACTTTAAAGGAGGGGTTGGGATATTGGCAGTTTGGAGGGATATGTTGTGGGGGGAGATAAATGGGATTAAATCTGGAGTATCTGAGAGAGTTAGAGCAAAGGAAGGGGTAGCAGTAATGTTGAATGATCAGTTATGAAAGGAGAAAAGAGAATATGAATGTGTAAATTCAAGAATTATGTGGATTAAAGTAAAGGTTGGATGCGAGAAGTGGGTCATAATAAGCGTGTATGCACCTGGAGAAGAGAGGAATGCAGTGGAGAGAGAGAGATTTTGGGAGATGTTAAGTGAATGTATAGGAGCCTTTGAACCAAGTGAGAGAGTAATTGTAGTAGGGGACCTGAATGCTAAAGTAGGAGAAACTTTTAGAGAGGGTGTCGTAGGTAAGTTTGGGGTGCCAGGTGTAAATGATAATGGGAGCCCTTTGATTGAACTTCGTATAGAAAGGGGTTTAGTTATAGGTAATACATATTTTAAGAAAAAGAGGATAAATAAGTATACAAGATATGATGTAGGGCAAAATGACAGTAGTTTGTTGGATTATGTATTGGTAGATAAAAGACTGTTGAGTAGACTTCAGGATGTACATGTTTATAGAGGGGCCACAGATATATCAGATCACTTTCTAGTTGTAGCTACACTGAGAGTAAAAGGTAGATGGGATACAAGGAGAATAGAAGCATCAGGGAAGAGAGAGGTGAAGGTTTTTAAACTAAAAGAGGAGGCAGTTAGGGTAAGATATAAACAGCTATTGGAGGATAGATGGGCTAATGAGAGCATAGGCAATGGGGTCGAAGAGGTATGGGGTAGGTATAAAAATGTAGTGTTAGAGTGTTCAGCAGAAGTTTGTGGTTACAGGAAAGTGGGTGCGGGAGGGAAGAGGAGCGACTGGTGGAATGATGATGTGAAGAGAGTAGTAAGGGAGAAAAAGTTAGCATATGAGAAGTTTTTACAAAGTAGAAGTGATGCAAGGAGGGAAGAGTATATGGAGAAAAAGAGAGAGGTTAAGAGAGTGGTGAAGCAATGTAAAAAGAGAGCAAATGAGAGAGTGGGTGAGATGTTATCAACAAATTTTGTTGAAAATAAGAAAAAGTTTTGGAGTGAGATTAACAAGTTAAGAAAGCCTAGAGAACAAATGGATTTGTCAGTTAAAAATAGGAGAGGAGAGTTATTAAATGGAGAGTTAGAGGTATTGGGAAGATGGAGGGAATATTTTGAGGAATTGTTAAATGTTGATGAAGATAGGGAAGCTGTGATTTCATGTATAGGGCAAGGAGGAACAACATCTTGTAGGAGTGAGGAAGAGCCAGTTGTGAGTGTGGGGAAAGTTTGTGAGGCAGTAGGTAAAATGAAAGGGGGTAAGGCAGCCGGGATTGATGGGATAAAGATAGAAATGTTAAAAGCAGGTGGGGATATAGTTTTGGAGTGGTTGGTGCAATTATTTAATAAATGTATGGAAGAGGGTAAGGTACCTAGGGATTGGCAGAGAGCATGCATAGTTCCTTTGTATAAAGGCAAAGGGGATAAAAGAGAGTGCAAAAATTATAGGGGGATAAGTCTGTTGAGTATACCTGGCAAAGTGTATGGTAGAGTTATTATTGAAAGAATTAAGAGTAAGATGGAGAATAGGATAGCAAATGAACAAGGAGGCTTTAGGAAGGGTAGGGGGTGTGTGGACCAGGTGTTTACAGTGAAACATATAAGTGAACAGTATTTAGATAAGGCTAAAGAGGTCTTTGTGGCATTTATGGATTTGGAAAAGGCGTATGACAGGGTGGATAGGGGGGCAATGTGGCAGATGTTGCAGGTGTATGGTGTAGGAGGTAGGTTGCTGAAAGCAGTGAAGAGTTTTTACGAGGATAGTGAGGCTCAAGTTAGAGTATGTAGGAAAGAGGGAAATTATTTCCCAGTAAAAGTAGGCCTTAGACAAGGATGTGTGATGTCACCGTGGTTGTTTGATATATTTATAGATGGGGTTGTAAGAGAAGTGAATGCGAGGGTCTTGGCAAGAGGCGTGGAGTTAAAAGATAAAGAATCACACATAAAGTGGGAGTTGTCACAGTTGCTCTTTGCTGATGACACTGTGCTCTTGGGAGATTCTGAAGAGAAGTTGCAGAGATTGGTGGATGAATTTGGTAGGGTGTGCAAAAGAAGAAAATTGAAAGTGAATACAGGAAAGAGTAAGGTTATGAGGATAACAAAAAGATTAGGTGATGAAAGATTGGATATCAGATTGGAGGGAGAGAGTGTGGTGGAGGTGAATGTATTCAGATATTTGGGAGTGGACGTGGTGTCAGCGGATGGGTCTATGAAGGATGAGGTGAATCATAGAATTGATGGTGGGAAAAGGGTGAGTGGTGCACTTAGGAGTCTGTGGAGACAAAGAACTTTGTCCTTGGAGGCAAAGAGGGGAATGTATGAGAGTATAGTTTTACCAACGCTCTTATATGGGTGTGAAGCATGGGTAATGAATGTTGCAGCGAGGAGAAGGCTGGAGGCAGTGGAGATGTCATGTCTGAGAGCAATGTGTGGTGTGAATATAATGCAGAGAATTCGTAGTTTGGAAGTTAGGAGGAGGTGTGGGATTACCAAAACTGTTGTCCAGAGGGCTGAGGAAGGGTTGTTGAGGTGGTTCGGACATATGGAGAGAATGGAGCGAAACAGAATAACTTCAAGAGTGTATCAGTCTGTAGTGGAAGGAAGGCGGGGTAGGGGTCGGCCTAGGAAAGGTTGGAGGGAGGGGGTAAAGGAGGTTTTGTGTGCGAGGGGCTTGGACTTCCAGCAGGCATGCGTGAGCGTGTTTGATAGGAGTGAATGGAGACAAATGGTTTTTAATACTTGACGTGCTGTTGGAGTGTGAGCAAAGTAACATTTATGAAGGGGTTCAGGGAAACCGGCAGGCCGGACTTGAGTCCTGGAGATGGGAAGTACAGTGCCTGCACTCTGAAGGAGGGGTGTTAATGTTGCAGTTTAAAAACTGTAGTGTAAAGCACCCTTCTACCAAGACAGTGATGGAGTGAATGATGGTGAAAGTTTTTCTTTTTCGGGCCACCCTGCCTTGGTAGGAATCGGCCAGTGTGATAATAAAAAATAATAAAAAAAATAGTATATGCTTATAAACTGTTCTTCTGGGCACCTCTGCAAAAACAGTGATTATGTTTGAGTGAGGCGAAAGTGTTGAATGATGATGAAAGTATTTTCTTTTTGGGTCACCCTGCCTCGGTGGGAGACGGCCGACTTGTTGAAAGAAAAAAATGGCCGTCTGTTTTACAAATATTTCATTGATTTTTTTCTTTCACAGGAGCCTTTCTACTTTGATGACACAGCATTCTTAGAGGAAGAAGAAGAAGAGCCTGATGATGATGATGATGACACCTACTCCACTCGTGCTGCACCAACTCGAAAGAGAAAAAAAGCTCCTAAGCTTCCTAAACCTGTGAAAGTGAGGGTTCCATATACACTCTAATCTCTACACACTCAAAAATTTGCAGATTTAAAATAGTTTATTATTAGATTTACATTATTTTATATTTTATTTATTAAAGTAGAGTCGAACCTCATTTTTTGTCCGCTTTGTTTATTGGCCAATTCGTATTTAGGCCGGTTTTTCGGCGGAAATTTTGCTCTGTACAGTATTTCGGCTGTTGCCTCATATATCGGCCATATTAGACACGTTGGCCCACCTCTCCCGCCGGGATGCCAGGCTTTGGTGAGTTATTCTACCTTTGTTGGCAAGTGAGCTTATACTCCGTGCATTCATCCAAACATTTCCTTAACCCCTTGACTGTCGCAACCCCTAATCCTGAGGTGTCTCCTGGTGTCGCAAAATTTAAAAAAAAAAATTATTTTTTCTTATGAAATGATAGAGAATCTTTTCCTGATTGTAATGACACCAAAAAATCGAAATTTGATGGAAAACTGACGGAATTACGCTCTCACAAAGTTAGCGACCTCGGCAATATTTACAAATCGGCGATTTCGCCCACTTTGAACCCTATTTTCGGTTAATTCCATTGTTCCAGTTGACCAAACTCATAGCTATTTCTTTAGAACTCCATTTTTCTATCGATTGAGTACAAGAAACTGCCCATTTACTGATTTCAACTACCCAATAACGTGGTCAGAAATTTGCAATTTGGCCACTTTCACACAAATTAAAAAATATGAAAATTTCAAAATAAGGTCCAGAATGAACAATGCAGACATTCCTGGCTCTAAAATAACATTTTCTTTGTTCATCAGTCACGTCTCCAGGCCCCTCTGATATTACTCTTGCTTTCTATTCTGAATTTTTATTCAAACAAAAAATAGAAGATTTACTGTTATGCAGACTACTGCAATATTGTAATAATTGTACAAATAATGTCAACCCATTCATGACTGCATATTAGAATGGCTAGTTGGACATTTATTGGACAATGACATCATTTGTTTACTTTTGAACATCGGCAAAAATCAAACATTTTCCCTACTTTGAGCTCCATTTCCAGGTTTTTTTATAGTAAAACCAATCAAAATCACCTCTATTTCTATAATATGTTCTCCATTCTATCAAATGAGACCAAGAAAATGAGAATAAAACCATAAATACTATACAAAAATAGACCACAAAGTCGGCATTTTAATTAAGCCTTTGGGGGTTTCGGCCATACTAGTACGGCTTACGCCCCAGGGTTTTTGACGTACTAATACTTTTATTAACTCCACACCTTCTCCTAATTTCCACACTCCGAATTTTCTACATAATACTTACACCACACATTGCCCTTAGACAGGACATCTCCCCTGCCTCCAACCGCCTCCTTGCTGCTGCATTCACAACCCAAGCTTCACACCCATATAAGAGTGTTGGTACTATTATACTTTCATACATTCCCTTCTTTGCCTCCATAGATAACGTTTTTTGACTCCACATATACCTCAACGCACCACTCACCTTTTTTTCCCTCATCAATTTTATGATTAACCTCATCCTTCATAAATCCATCCGCCGACACGTCAACTCCCAAGTATCTGAAAACATTCACTTCTTCCATACTCCTCCTTTCAAACATAGCTTTTGTGTAGAGTTTTTTGAAGTTTGCAATGGCTTACTGGTCCATGGGCTGCAGGAGAGGAGTGGTATTAGGAGGCAAAAACTTGACCTTGATGAAGCTCATGTCCCCAGAAAGTCGCTGTGCCAAGTCTGAAGGATGACCAGGAGCATTGTCTAATACCAGGAGGCACTTAAGGTCCAATTTATTTTCCAGGAGGTAATTTTTCACAGTGGGGGGCAAATGCATGGTGTAACCAGTCATAGAAAAAGTCCCTAGTGACCCATGCCTTACTGTTTGCCCTCCACAGCACACACAAATTAGCCTTGAGGATTTTGTTTTTCTTGAACACACTGGGAGTTTCAGAGTGATACACCAATAAAGGCTTCACTTTGCAATCACCACTAGCATTAGCACACATCAACAGAGTAAGCCTGTCTTTCATAGGCTTATGTCCTGGGAGTGCCTTTTCCTCCTGAGTAATGTAGGCCCTGCTTGGCATTTTCTTCCAAAACAGGCCTGTTGTGTCACAATTAAACAGTTGTTCAGGTTTCAGGCCTTCAGCCTCTATGTACTCCTTGAATTCCTGCACATATTTTTCAGCTGCTTTTTGGTCCAAACTTGCAGCCTCACCATGCCTTATCACACTATGTATGCCACTACGATTCTTAAATCTCTCAAACCAACCTTTGCTGGCCTTAAATTCACTCACATCACCACTAGTTGCAGGCATTTTTCTAATTAAATCGTCATGCAACTTCCTAGCCTTTTCACATATGATCGCTTGAGAGATGCTATCTCCTGCTATCTGTTTTTCGTTTATCCACACCAATAACAGTCTCTCAACATCTTCTATCACTTGCGATCTCAGTTTCGAAAACATAGTTGCACCTTTGGCCAGAACAGATTCCTTGATTGCCGTTTTCATGGCCACAATAATGGCGATGGTTGATTGGGGTTTTGTGTACAACCTGGCCAGCTCGGAGACACACACTCCACTTTCGTACTTAGCAATGATCTCTTTCTTCATATCCATAGTAATTCTCACCCTTTTTTGCTGTAGGGTTGGCACTAGAAGCTTTCTTGGGGCCCATGGTGACTTGCTTTGCAGGTGCAATCACTAAAAACGCTGTGATAATATGAAATGTTCCGATTGTATGTTTGGATGGGACCGCTGTGGCTGGCTAGCTTGTAAACACTGGCACTCAGGGGACAAGTGAGGTGCGCTCAGGCCACATGTGGATGCATCTCGAATGGAGTGAATCGCGTTTGTCGAGTTTTTTAGCGCTAGTCGAGGCAAAATTTTTGCGTCAAAATGTATTGCTAGTCGGATTTAACGTTATATGATGCCATCGTTGGTCAAGGGTCCACTGTACTTTCCATTATATTAGTTGAGACCAAGAAGCCGAGAATGCATCTGTAAAAACCATACAAAATACACTGCAAATTTGCTGTTTTAAACCAGTAACACTCAGTTTTTTTTTTCCATTATGCACTGCTTGCTGCAGGATTTTTTTATATGGTGCACACTTATTGCATAGACCCATTCTCTCATATCTAGGACCAGATTTACAGAGTGAGCTGAGCTCATGGTGTAGAACTATGGGACCACCCCTGGCTTCAAAGCTGTAGTACTACAAGACCAGCCCCCAAGGGTTAATATCTTTGTGAATCAGTATAGGTTAATATTTTTTCATGAAACATTGGTTTCCCCATAAGAGTTTAACAGCCCTGTTAAAGGCTGCTTTCATAACTTTAGGCAGACCCTGCTTATACAGTAAGTCAGGTTCTGGGCTACTGCTGTAAAGTGAAAGTCACTGTAAAGTGAAACATAGCCTTATCTCATATTTAACCTGTAAATGTTCCAAACGTATATATACATTACCTACCGTAGTGCCCCAACTTTTTTTTTTGAGAAAAAAAAAATAGTTTGTTTTTAATAGGAAAAAAGAGCATATGGTACCCAGGCATCCCCAATTATTTTAATATGGCGCACAGTGAGTGCGCACACCCATTATCTCATGTCAAAGCGACTCAGGCTTATCGTGGCAATGATAAATGTATGACCAATAAAACGTATATACGCGTATACGTTTTGGGCACTAGCGGTAAAAACATATATGTATGTTTGGACTATTTACGGGTTAAATACAGTAGACCATTATATTACATGGTTTTATTTGGCACATTTTAGTTATTGCACTATTGAAAAATTGGGGCACAATTTTATACAACACTTTGCAAAATTAACTTAACACGGTTCGGTTTGCGGGAGGGGAAAAAATTTGGAGCGTTACCCGCAGGATACTTCCCCAACACAGCTAGGAGCTGAAAGTTAAGACACATATGCAACATCTGGATATCTTTATTGTAGACATTTTGCCATCCAGTGGCTTTATCAATACAGATTCTAGGACTTTGTCAATGGTCCAAGTCGGACCGAAACGTCGTCGTAAGCTTCTCTCTTTTATGTGCGGGTTATTTGTGTATTGTTCCAGTCACGGTATTGTGCCTTTTTGTTATTTATTTAAGACAGTAGAACTATATACAAAAGATGAGGTGTTAAATTAGACACATGTGCAACTCTTGGGTATCTTTATTGAGGAAACGTTTCGCCACACAGTGGCTTCATCAGTCCATACAAAGGATAAACTTGAAGAACAGGAGGAGAATGAGGTAATCAGTCCCTCAGCCTTGAGTCGATGTGGTCAGTCCATCAATCTTGAATAGAATATGGCATAGGGGCGGAGAAGCAGCTTATAAACCATATGGCAGGAGAGGTGCAGCAGTCGTAGGTGGTGTCACATTTGTCCAATGTAGAAGTAGGTCAGCCCAAGGGTTAGGCAAGCGAAGAATTTCCAAGTACAGTGGTCCCTCGTTTTTCGTAATTAATCCGTTCCTGGAGAAGCTACTATAAACGAAATTTACGATTTGCAAATCAATTTTCCCCATAAGAAATAATGTAAATACAATTAATCCGTTCCTGACACCCAGAAGTATTAAAACAAAAATTTTTTTTACATGAAATATACATGTAGTACATAAACAATACAATGGGAAATGATGAATGAAACATTAACAGCATAACACTTACCTTTATTGGAGATTCTTCTTAGTGTATAGGAGACTGGAGGAGGAGAGAGATTGGATTGTTTACAATTTGGAAGGGGAATTCCCTTCCAGCAACACCTCAGGTACCAATTGCTTCTCTGGGGTTGCTTCTCTTCTCTGTTTCTTAATGCCACTAGGACCACCTTGAAAGTCACTCTAGTCCTGTCTCACAAAGTAACTGTGGAGAGAGCTCTGTTTCTGGCATCTCTTTAACACTTCCCTAAAATGGCCCAAGACTTTGTCACTGGACATATTTCTCACCTTCTTTACCACAGGCTTGGCACTAGGAGCTTTCTTTGGAGCCATGGTAGCTTATTTAGTACTTGCAAGCACTAAAATGAGTGGAATATTATGAAATATTTCGTAGGAGCACTTGAGGGGACCTTCACTCACTGGTAAACAATGCCAGACTGGCTGGGTAGGGAGGCCTCCCCGGCTCACACCGTGCGTACGCGTCCCGGACGAACTACTATTTGCAAGTCAACCTATGAAAAGCGAGTCCATGTTTATACGAAAATACCCCTATGATTGGCGAAATTTACGATTGCCGAGAACTACGAAAAGCGAGGGACCACTGTATTAAGATCCCAAGAAGTTGCAGTGTCTGACAGGATTGTAGATGAATGGTTCAAAGAACCGATATGAGGAAATGTTTTGCCACACAGTGGCAAAACGTTGTTAAATTAGACTCTAGCAGACTCTCACTGAAGAGGATCCTGACAAAGCAGTGCTTTGAAACAGGTTCTAAACCAGCTGATGATACTGTACCATCAGCTGTATAATGTACTGCAGGGTAAAAGATCCCAGAGATCCATTACAGAATTTATGCACACTCCAATACAACCATCGATTTTAGTACCAGAACCTCTACCATCCACTTCTGCTGACAACCAACAACCATCCACCTTAGCCCAGTAGGGCCAAACCATGCATCTCCACTCTCTTCACAATCATCCACAAACACCATTACCCACAATTTAATGTAAGAAATACTATTATTTCTGTTGCATTTGTAGTCTTAAGCAGTAAAAACATAATACATCATGACAATGCACTACAATTACATATTCACTTATTTTTGTAAGGTCTGTTAGTCTAAAAAAAAAGTTGTTTGGCTTTTTGGGGGCTCCCAGGAACATAACCCTATTTTTCCCACAAGTTCTTCAGTTTATCTAATACAGTTTTACCTAACACGGCATTTTCAATAACGTAACTACTGTGTAATATACATGTAATGGTCTACTGTACATATGAAAATCTGATAACATGTTTACTTCTTCTTCTTTCAACAAACTGGCTGTATCCCACTGAGGCAGGGTGCCCCCCCCCCCCAAAAAAAAAAAAGTTTCTCTTTTTAACTTCAGTAATGTATACAGGAGAAAGGGTTACTAGCCCCTTGCTCTCAGCATTTTAGTCACCTCTTACGGCATGCATGGCTTATGGAGGAAGAATTGTGTTCCACTTTCCCCATGGAGAAAAGAGGAAATAAACAAGAACTAGTAAGTAGATAGAAGAAAACCCAGAGGAGTGTGTATATATATGCTTGTACATGCACATGTAGTGTGACCTAAGTGTAAGGAGAAGTAGCAAGACACCCCCGAAATCTTGCAATAACATGTTTACATTATCATATATTAAGTGAGCAATAGAGCTAGGCCTTAAAAATGCATATACGTACAGTACACACATTATTTATCTTAAAGTATTTTTGTTCTTAGCTTATAGTGATTGGTGAATATTTTTATTGTCGGATGTTTGAATAAATGAAGAATGGGTATAATTGAAAAATGCTGCATTAGCAAAATGCTGTAAAGTGGGGTCTGCCTGTATGTCAGTACTGTATTTGAGTCTTCATATGCATTTGCATAATAGTGGCTTTCTTTTGTGCCAGTGTTTTATTACATGTAAACTACATTATCCTTGTACAGCATTAAAAGAAATAATAATTTTAATTTGAAAGTGAATTTGAATAAAAAGATCTGATTCTGTCTTGTTTGTGTCCTCATTTTCTTTTATATATTTCTTCCCACCTTACATTTGTATAATCATTTCTGGATTTGTGCAGAGATGCTTAAAGTCTAGAGATCTTCTGTAAAAGTAGGAGTCATGCTATAACTCTATTAAATAGTGATGGCCTAAACTTGGTATTAAGAAGCATGTGGTGGTTCTTATTGCTAACCCACCTCCTCTTCCCCCACCAAAAAAATAAAAGTCCTGTCAGTGTCATAGTTTTTAATATATATTAATTTTATCTTCTAAAATGGTAGAGAATCTTTTCCTAAAGGTAATGACACAATATGCAAAATTAATGGAAAACTTACAGAATTATGCAGCCATGAAGTTAGAGTTTGGTGAGCTTGTTACACAACTGCAATTTTGATACTTTGAAGCCTATTTTAGTTAATTCCATTGCTCAAACTGACCCAATTCCTAGTTATATCGCTAATATGTTTTTCATTCTATAGATTGTGTGCAAGAAACTGGCCATTCAGCTATCAGAATTAACCTATAAAGCACCCAGAAGTCAGTAATTTGGCTAATTTTACACACAGTTTAACAAATTCCAATTTAAAAACAGTTAAGAATAAACACTGTATGCATTCCAGCCACTAAAACAACTCTCTCTCTCTCTCTCTCTGTTCATTAATCATATTCCTAGTCCTCTCCTATATGATGTTTACCCTTAATTTTGAATCTATCATCACAAAACACTGGAAGTTTTACCCAGTTTCTCAGCTAGTAAAATATAACCAAGAATGATTGATCATGGTTTTGGCAATCCAAATAATTAAAGCAGACCAAGTACATACCCATAAAAGAGACTAGGAGGGTAGGAGGGCCCTAACCTTCCTCAGAAAAATTGTCTGAAGTTGAATATTTCTAACTTGAGGCTTGTAATAAAGTTGGTAGAATTACCGACAATATGTAAAGTAAAAGGACAAGTGCAACTAATGTGACATTTATTGTGGCAACGTTTCGCTCTCCAGGAGCTTTATCAAGCCATTACAAACAATACATGGACACAGAGGGTATATAAAGGCTCAGAGTGAGGTGTAATACTAGTGAGGTACCATTTCGATGTTCACTAGTGGTAGTAGTAGTAGTAGTAGTGGTAGTGACAAAAGTAATACAATATGGTAGAGCAATTAATTCGTACATGAGTAAAAGGATATAAAAGCTATTACTTGGGTAACATAAAAATAGGTTGGACAAATATAGACTGGAATGAGGCAGCTTGTTTCAGTGTTCACTCTCTGTGCTTTGTGTAGTATAACAGGAGAGACTATGTGATGGCAGGGTTTACTGTTTTCAGGAGGATTCTTGCTAAGACTTCGGAGATGGTGAAGCTGCCGTTGTTTTGTTTAATTGTATTCGAAACAGCGATCAGTGCTGATTCGAGGCACTTGCATCTGCGGAAATTAGTTTCTTTGATCACTAATTGGGCGTCTCTGAATTTCATGAGATGATTGGTGGAATTTCGGTGTTGTACACAGGCATTGTTCAAGTTATCATTCCTACATGCGTAAATGTGTTCATTGAGGTGGGTGTCGAGGTTTCTGGCTGTTTCACCTACGTAAATCTTGTCACAGCCTCCACTGGGTATAGTGTAAACTCCTGCATTGACTGGTTCGTGGTGCTTGGATTTTGTCCTGGTTATATCCTTTATTGAAGTTCTAGCACTTCAATAAAGGATATAACCAGGACAAAATCCAAGCACCACGAACCAGTCAATGCAGGAGTTTACACTATACCCTGTGGAGGCTGTGACAAGATTTACGTAGGTGAAACAGCCAGAAACCTCGACACCCGCCTCAATGAACACATTTACGCGTGTAGGAACGATAACTTGAACAACGCCTGTGTACAACATTGAAATTCCACCAATCATCTCATGAAATTCAGAGACGCCCAATTAGTGATCAAAGAAACTAATTTCCGCAGACGCAAGTGCCTCGAATCAGCACTGATCGCTGTTTCGAATACAATTAAACAAAACAACGGCAGCTTCACCATCTCCGAAGTCTTAGCAAGAATCCTCCTGAAAACAGTAAACCCTGCCATCACATAGTCTCTCCTGTTATACTACACAAAGCACAGAGAGTGAACACTGAAACAAGCTGCCTCATTCCAGTCTATATTTGTCCAACCTATTTTTATGTTACCCAAGTAATAGCTTTTATATCCTTTTACTCATGTACAAATTAATTGCTCTACCATATTGTATTACTTTTGTCACTACCACTACTACTACTACTACTACTACCACTAGTGAACATCGAAATGGTACCTCACTAGTATTACACCTCACTCTGAGCCTTTATATACCCTCTGTGTCCATGTATTGTTTGTAATGGCTTGATAAAGCTCCTGGAGAGCGAAACGTTGCCACAGTAAATGTCACATTAGTTGCACTTGTGTCCTTTTACTTTACAACTTGAGGCTTATTTCAGGCCACAGTTGGTCTAAAACCAACCAACATCATCTCCATTTTACTAGCATGTCATCTGATATATAAATTGACACCAAGAAACATCCAATAAAACCACGAAAACCATCCTGGATAGCACCTCAGTCACTATTATAACTCAAGTGCAAGGTCAGAGTTAGCTGTTACCATCAAACAAACAAACAAAATTTATTTCTTTGCAAAGGCTACAATGTGTGAGTACATTTTATAATTTGTTAGGTACAAAGAAAGCCACTGTCATGCTGGGGCATTTCAGGCAGACTAATCCTGTTACAGTAGGGCCCCACTTATACGGCAGGTTAGGTTTGAGGCTACCGCCATAAAGTGGGACACCATTTTTTCCACTTATAAATGCATGTATGTTAGATAGTAGTTTGGTAGACAGCAACTTGCCCAGGGAGGTACTACTGTCCTGCCAAGTGAGTGTAAAACAGAAGCCTGTAATTATTTTACAAGATGGTAAGATTGTTGGTGTCTTCTTTTCCGTCTCATAAACATGAAAGATTTCAGGTACATCTTTTTACTTCTACTTACATTTAGGTCACACTACACATGCATGTACAAGCATATATACACACACACACCCCTCTGGGTTTTCTTCTATTTTCTTACTAGTTCTTGTTTATTTCCTCTTATCTCCATGGAGAAGTGGAACAGATTCTTCCTCTGTAAGCCATGCATGTTGTAAGGTGACTAACATGCCGGGAGCAAGGGGCTAGTAACCCCTTCTCCTGTAAACATTACTGAAGTTAAAAAGAGAAACTTTGTTTTTCTTTTTGGGCCACCCTGCCTTGGTAGGATATGGCCAGTTTATTGAAAGACAGAAGAAAGAAATGCATATCAATGCCAGATAACAAGTTTACACAATCATCTATTAAGTTAACAGTAGAACTAGGCATTAAAAACAAGAAGTAAAATACACATACAGTACATTCATTACTTCCCTTAAAATATTTGTAGTCTTAACCCTTGAGGGTTTTGGTCAATAGTAGTACGGCTTACGACCCAGTGTTTTTGACGTACTAGTACGCCTAAATTCTAGCGCCCTCAAATCTAATGAGAGAAAGCTGGTAGGCCTACATATGAAAGAATGGGTCTATGTGGCCAGTGTGCGCAGTATAAAAAAATCCTACAGCACACAGTGCGTAATGAGAAAAAAAAAACCTTGACCGTGTTTTTGGAATAAAACAACGACTTTGCACTGTATTTTTGTATGGTATTTATTGTTGTATTCTAGTTTTCTTGGTCTCATTTTATAGAATGGGAGACATATTACAGAAATTGAGATGATTTTGACTGGTTTTACAATGAAAAGTACCTTGAAATTGAGCGCAAAGTACCAGAAATGTTCTATTTTTATCAAAGTTCAAAAGTAAACAAATCATGCCAGGCGTCCAATACACGTCAACTGGTGAGTCTGATATTCTTTCACAAGTGCGCTGATATTATTTATACCATTTCTACACTAATGCAGTAGTCTGCATAACAGTAAATCTTCTATTTTTTGCAAGAATAAAAATTCAAAGTGGAAAGTCAAAGAAATATAAGAGGGGCTTGGGGATGTGACTAACGAACAGAGAACTTGTTATTTTAGTGCCAGGAATGTCTTTTTTGCTTATTCTGGACCCTATTCGGAAATTGGCATCTTTTGAAATTTGTGTGAAATTGGCAAAATTGCTAAATTCTGACCACTTTATTGGATAGTTGAAATTGGTAAATGGGTGGTTTCTTGTACTCATTCGATAGGAAAAAATGGAGTTCTAGCGAAATAGTTATGATTTTTGTCAACTAGTACATTGGAATTGGCCGAAAATAGGGCTCAAAGTGGGCAAAATCGCCGATGCGTAGACATTGTCAAGACCGCTAACTTCTCGACAGCATAATTCCGTAAGTTTTCCATCAAATTTAATACTTTTGGTGTCATTATGATCGGGAAAAGATTCTCTATCTTTTCATAAGAAAAAATATTTTTTTTTTTTTTTAAATTTGGCCGACCCTGAGAACAAGTTTTGGAGAGGGCCTGTCGACCCTCAAAGGGTTAATGTAGGGTGAGAGGTGAGTTATTATTGTAGAGTCAGGTGTGGTAGCTCCCACACCTGCTACCATACCTACTTGAAATATACGACTTAAATTTAAAGCTCCCCAGAATGATCATTATTATTACTGTCAACATGCCTTGTTCACTGAGTTTAATAATTTCTAACAACTACCCTTAGATGCCATCGTAAACTAGAGAGAACAAGTAAATGAGAGAGGAGAGAGACGCTGAGAATGTAAACAGACAGACGTGTAAGGGGAGTCACTCAGTTAGACGAACACATATTAATGTGTGTCCACTTTTGGTTAATTCACTTACATTTACATGAGTTGCTGAAACTTTTACCCCACAATGCAAACACTCTTACATTGTGTACAAGTTGTACAGGTTGGTGCCGTAGAATAAATAAATAGCAACACTCCCTTTCTCATGCAACACACCATTTTTAGAATGAATGATGCTAAAGTGAAGGCATATGAATGGAATATTTTTCTCCTGTTACCCACCAGTAATTTCATTGTGTACACATTTTCTTTGGTTTTAGACTTTAGAAAAACGTAGTTCTTTCCATCACTTCAACAAGCTGCTCAGCTACCATATCTCATATATATGTCAGTTTTTCTACTGTGGGTGTATGTATGATGTTTATATAAACCATACCCCCGGCCGGGATTGAACCCGCGGTCATAGAGTCTCAAAACTCCAGCCCGTCGCGCTAACCACTAGACCAGCTAGCCACAATAAGATTCATCCAACTAGGTATATTTCTACACCATAGGAAAGTTAGCACAGGCACCTCTGTGACCGCGGGTTCAATCCCGGCCGGGGGTATGGTTTATTTGCAATCGTGTCATTACGATTTCTTAAGTCATGATGTTTATATGTTATGTAGCATGTTTCCTGTATAATTTTGAACAAAAAATATCATAGATGGATTAATGAAAATGTCTATATTAAGGCTTTTAACCCCTTAACTGTCCAAACGTAGATCTACGTTCTTACCACTAGCACTCCAGACATAGATCAGTGTTTTATTTTTCCTGCCTCCATATTTGGGATGATTGGCCTGAGATGGCTGGTCAGTATAGAATGGGTGTTAACACTCAGTGTGCACAGTATTAAAAAATCTGGGACCACTTAGTACCTTTTGGGAGCACCAGTTCAATTGAGTACCAGCTAGAGCAAAAACTGGGGCAGACACCAGGGATTTACTGATGTCATGTCCTATTAACACTCCCCTTTTATGAGGAAAGTTATGTTGACCCCGAGTTTAGTGACTTTGAGATGGATGTGGCCACAAGTGGTTGAGGAAATATCAAAAACCTTGTTAATAATCCATGTGCAACATTTGTGCAACATCCTTTCAATTTTGATACCACTGGTAGTGTCATCCTGCCAGAATGTCCTATAACCTATGCCCTAAGCTGGCCGGGTGGCTGGCTGGCTGGCCAGGTGGCTGGCTGGCTGGCTGGCTGGCTGGCCAGCTGGCTGGCTGGCTGGTTGATTGGTTGGCTGGCTGGCTGGTTGATTGGTTGGCTGGCTGGCTGGGTGCCTGGCTGACTGACTGACTGGCCAGGTGGCTGACTGACTGGCCGGGTGACTGGCCGGGTGACTGGCCGACTGGCTGGCCAGGTGGCTGGCTATTGTGAGGTAACAAAAAGTTTCATAGTTAATAAGATTTATAGTTGTGATGTAGCACATAAATAACAGTGTTACAAGTGCATGGTACAATTAACAGTGATACAACATTAAAATTTTAAGTATGTTAGCCAGACTTTGAGTCCTGGAAATGGGAAGTACATTGCTTGCACTTTAACCTTTTGACTGTTTTGGTCGTATATATACGTCTTACGAGTCACCGTTTTTGACATATATATACTCATAAATTCTAGCGGCTTCAAATCAAGCAGGAGAAAACTGTTAGGCCCACATGTGAGAGAATGGGTCTGTGTGGTCAGTGTGCACCATATAAAAAAATCCTGCAGCACACAGTGCATAATGAGAAAGAAAAACTCCAACTGTTTTTTTAATTAAAATGCCGACTTTGTGGTCTATTTTCGTATAGTATTTATGGTTGTATTCTTGTTTTCTTGGTCTCATTTGATAGAATGGAAAACATATCATAGAAATAGAGGTGATTTTGATTGGTTTTTCTATGAAAAGAACCTTGAAATGGAGCTCAAAGTAGGGGAAATGTTTGATTTTTGCCGATGTTCAATAGTAAACAAATTATGTCATTTTCCAATAAATGTCCAAGTAGCCATTCTAATATGCAGTCATGAATGGGTTGACATTATTTATGCAATTATTACAATATTGCAGTAGTCTGCATAACAGTAAATCTTTTATTTTTTGTTTGAATAAAAATTCAGAATAGAAAGCAAGAGTAATATCAGAGGGGCCTGGAGATGTGACTGATGAACATAGAAAATGTTATTTTAGAGCCAGGAATGTCTGCATTGTTCATTCTGGACTCTATTTTGAAATTGTCATATTTTTAAATTTTTTGTGAAATTAGCCAAATGGCAAATTTCTGACCACGTTATTGGGTAGTTGAAATCGGTAAATGGGCAGTTTCTTGTATTCAGTTGATAGAAAAAATAGAGTTCTAAAGAAATGGCTATGAGTTTGGTCGACTGGAACAATGGAATTATCCGAAAATAGGGCTCAAAGTGGGTGAAATCGTCGATTCGTGAATATTGCCGAGGTCGCTAACTTCACGAGAGCGTAATTCCGTCAGTTTTCCATCAAATTTCGTTCTTTTGGTGTCATTACAATTGGGAAAAGATTCTTTATCATTTCATTAGAAAAAATAATTTTTTTTTTTTTTTTAAATTTTGCGACACCAGGAGACACCTCAGGATTTGGGGTTGCGACAGTCATGGGGTTAAAGGAGGGGTTTGGGATATTGGCAGTTTGGAGGGACATCTAAACTGTCGTATCTAAGTGCCTCTGCAGAGACAGTGATTATGTATGAGTGATGGTGAAAATGTTGAATGATGAAGGTTATTTCTTTCTTTTTTTTGACTTTTCTTTCTTTTTGGGTCACCCTGCCTCGGTGGGAATGGCCAACGTGTTAAAAAAAAAGGTTTAATAGATTAGAGGTCGTAATTTTTTTTTTTTTTGCGTTGCTTCAAACTGGTTAGATGGTTTAGCATAGTGTTGGTTTGTTTAATTTTTTGATTTGCAGGCAGAGTACCTTTTGCTGGTTCAGGCAGTGAATTCAGGCCATTTATGTGCATTGCATTTTTACATACTTGAAACTGATAGTAGTGATGTCAAAGAGTGTTTTGTGTCTTGTGTTATGCCTGTGTATTTTTTATAGTTTAGGCCAAAATTTACCACTTGTAGCATACTTGAGGGTGCTGTTATTAAGCTGTACATTTTTGTGACAATGGTCTCAATAATGTAGATCTATGTGGTAGACAGTGAAAGCGTTAATCCTGTATATAATCCTGTGATCACCTCCACTGATTGACTGATACTTGTTTCTGTAACAAAATGTTTATCACTGTTAGACTTGTATCATAAAGCAAGTCATATCTCAGTTCTTTTCATTCTCAGACTCCAAGTAGTCGTGGAAGGAAGAAGAAGGAGGCGCAGTCTAAAACACCAGTAGAGGGTGATGAAGAAACTCCTGGCAAACCCTACGAGTGCCAACGTAGGTTACTGATATTTTTTTCTGTTTAATGTTTCCTGTTTTAGAAATGTGACATCCAAACTCTTGAGTATTTTTCATCACCAAAATAATTATTTTTAATGAGACTTCATACACCATAATGTTTGAAGATTATTGTAAAATAAATAATGTCAGACTGTCCAATTAGACATTGTTAGTATTTGGTGGTGAAATTTAAGCACTATATATTTAATTAATGATTTTTTAAGTTAGCAGCTTTATTCAGTTTATTTTAGTTTATCTTAAGGAATTTAATTTAATTACATATTTTCTCTGATAAATTTAGCTGATAAGTGCTGAGATGAAAAGATATTTCCTTCCATTCTTAAAGCATATGCTTGTGATTTGATGTGCTTTATTCTTATAAAATACAGTGGGATGTTATGGTGCCATTGGAATTGGACTTAGACCTTGCAAATGAGAAATAGTCCAGTGCATATTGTTCCTTTTAATGCCACTGAAAATTATCAACTTTATTTCTCGTGCCATACTAATTCCTTCTTTATCCTTGAGGATGCTGCATCACTCCAGAAGAGAGACTGTAACACACATTAATTTCAGCTTAATATTCTACTATTTTATACTGTTCTTAAGTTATTTTATTGATGATATTAACAGATGGATACAAGAAAGTAGGTGGGATAACCAGAAGATTTAATACCTAGAGGAAATGATTACTTTAATCATGGATTGCATGCAGTAACAGTTTAATATTTCTTATGCTTTCTTCCAGCAGGTAGCCATAAGTACACATACATGGTGTTGGGTGCAGGAGAAGTACTTTAGGAAAGAGTAATATAATTGTTATATTTCATGTAAGAATAAATGGTTTTGAAGGATGAAAAAACTCATTACTGTACTGGGGCCTAGTAGCTTGCTTAAAACAAGACCAGGACATGTCTGCCTGTCACTAGGTCTCAAAAGGGCTGACTCATTTTCATGCTTGGTGTTAGCATCCTAAATCTCTGTTCCACTCGCTGCTCCAATCTTGCCATGCCAGAGCCCATTAGCAGATGGCCTCACTCTTTGACTTGCCAGTTAGCAATCAGGTAAGAATAGGGGGGGGAAGTGGTGTTGTATCTTTAAGCTACTGGGTTGGCACAGAAATGTATTTTTTGTCCTACAAAACTAAGTCAGTGACAGCACCACAGACATCAACTGTTGAAAGTGAAGGTATTTTCTTGAAAATTTGGTATAGGGTTGTTTGGTGTATGATGTATTTGGTATATAGTCATTTGTTGTAGGTGTGATGGTTCCTAGTTATTTGGTTAAATTTTGTCAAGAGATGTAAGTTTTCATATTTTGTTCTTCTAAACTTGTTCAGGTTTTTATTTCTGACTGGTTTTGGGAAAAATATACTGATGTTTGAAGAAACAAGTGACATGTACAGTAGACAACCATCTTTCATGCCAGTTAGGTTCCAGAAAAATGAAGTTATAAAGGGAAAATACTAAGAGTGGAGTAAGCAACTACTAGGAAAATTTGGGTTATGTGCTATGACACCTCTAAAAAAAAAACATGCAAGGTTTTTTTCTTTTAATTCCTAAATTGTCAATATTAACCCTTTGACTGTTTTCGACGTATAATACGTCTTACGAGCCAATGTTTCTGACGTATATATACTCAATAATTCTAGCGGCTTCAAATCAAGCAGGAGAAAGCTGGTAGGCCCACATGTGAGAGAATGGGTCTGTGTGGTCAGTGTGCACCACATAAAAAAAATCCTGCAGCACACATTGCGTAATGAGAAAAAAAAAACTCTGATCGTATAGTATTTATCGTTGTATTCGTGTTTTCATGGTCTTAGGTGATAAAATGGAAAACATATTACAGAAATAGAGATGATTTTCATTACTTTGACGATGAAAACGACCTTGAAACTGAGCTCAAATTAGCGGAAATGTTCGATTTTTACCAATGTTCAGGAGTAAACAAATCACACCACACGTCCAATACACGTCAACTGGGAAGTCTAATATTCTTTCACTAGTGCACTGATATTATTTATACCATTTTTACAATAATGCAGTAGTCTGCATAACAGTAAATTTTGTATTTTTTTGTATGAATAAAAAATCAAAATAGAAAGCAATAATAATATAAGAGGGGCCTAGAGATGTGACTAATGAATAGAGGATATGCTATTTTAGTGCCAAGAATGTCTACCTTGTTTATTCTGGACCCTATTTTGAAATTGGCATCTTTTTTAATTTGCGTGAAATTGGCCAAATTGCCAATTTCTGACCACTATATTGGGTAGTTCAAATTGGTAAATGGGCGGTTTCTTGTACTCAGCTGATAGATAAAATGGAGTTCTAAAGAAATAGCTATGAGTTTGGTCAACTGGAACAACGAAATTGGCTGAAAACAGGGCTCAAAGTCGGCGAAATCGCCGATACACATATGTCACCAATTCCGCTAACTTCGCAGGAGCGTAATTCCGTGAATTTTCGACCAAATTTCAAACTTTTGGTGTCATTACCATCGGGAAAAGATTCTCTATCATTTCATAAGAAAAAATAATTCTTTCTTTTTTGAATATTTGGCGACATAGAATGACAGTTTCAGAAAGGGGCCTGAAACAGTCAAAGGGTTAATAATGTTTTTAACAATTTACATTGTAGATGTTGTTTCATGATGATCTAGAAATGTGTTGTGAGGATTCATGTTGCCCTACTAGGCCTAGTTGAATGTAGTGAGGTTCAGACTCTACGTGTAAAATGTTTAACTTAAATTGGGTATCTAAGGTTAAATTTGCATAATGTACTTTTTGTGTGTCCATAACGTGTGTGCCATCAAGACCATTGTAAAAAAAAAAATTGTACTATATGTTCCTTAGCTTAAATAAATAACTTATTAAACAAACTTACCTAAGCCAAGTTGTTGGGGAAAGCATGTGTTTGACACATTTATTGTATATTCCATAGAAAATGGGCATGCACTCCTTCCAGAGTGCATGTCTATAATAGGCTGGGGCTATTATTTCTTCACAAAATTTTCTTGTTTTCCTTTTAAAAATACTCAGATTTTTACTCTTATTCCTCTTCTAAGCACTTCCAGTATTACTACTATTCCTGTTCTATGCCATGGTTAATAATCAGAGCCAAAACAAGGTGATAATAAGAAAAATATAGTGAAGACAAAAGATGGGTGGGTGGAGGGGTTGCAGTGTGGAACTGAGTGAAGCAGCCAGCTACATCAGTCACCCACCTCAGTAGCTCTCAAGACAGTGAGCAGTGAACATCTAGTGACTTGTGGTTTTCAACTATGAAATTTGAGGTTCTTGACCAGTCTCTTTCAAGTAATGTGAGCTCTCTCTACATACCGTAGAACCCCAAGTTTCGGCTGTAATCCGTTCCAGGAGCTAGGCCTAAAGTCGAAATGACCTAAAATCAAAGCAATATTTTCCATAAGAAATAATGTAAATCTAATTAATCTGCTCCACCCAAAAATATTCACAAAAAAATCTATTTTTAAAGAATAAATACAGTGGACCCCCGGTTTACGATATTATTTCATTCCAGAAGTATGTTCAGGTGCCAGTACTGACCAAATTTGTTCCCATAAGGAATATTGTGAATTAGATTAGTCCATTTCAGACCCCCAAACATACACGTACAAACGCACTTACATAAATACACTTACATAATTGGTCGCATTGGGAGCTGATCGTAAACCAGGGGTCCACTGTACTATAGTTTTACATACAGAAAACAATGAGAAATAAATATTCTTTTCTTTCAACAAACCGGCCGTATCCCACCGAGGCAGGGTGGCCCAAAAAGAAAAACAAAAGCTTCTCTTTTCAAATTTAGTAATTTATACAGAAGAAAGGGTTACTAGCCCCTCCCGGCATTTTAGGATAGGATAGGATAGGATTTCGTTCGGATTTTTAACCCCGGAGGGTTAGCCACCCAGGATAACCCAAGAAAGTCAGTGCGTCATCGAGGACTGTCTAACTTATTTCCATTGGGGTCCTTAATCTTGTCCCCCAGGATGCGACCCACACCAGTCGACTAACACCCAGGTACCTATTTGCTGCTAGGTGAACAGGACAACAGGTGTAAGGAAACGTGTCGAATGTTCCCACCCGCCGGGAATCGAACCCGGGCCCTCCGTGTGTGAAGCGGGAGCTTTGGCTACCAGGCCACCGGGCCACCTACAACACACATGGCTTACGGAGGAATAATTCTGTTCCACTTCCCCATGGAGATAAGAGGAAATAAACAAGAACAAGAACTAGAAAGAAAATAGCAGAAAACCCAGAGGGGTGTGTACATACTATATGCTTGTACATGTATGTGTAGTGTGACCTAAGTGTAAGTAGAAGTAGCAAGACGTACCTGAAATTTTGCGTGTTTATGAGACAGAAAAAAGGACACCAGCAATCCTACCATCATGTAAAACAATTACAGGCTTTCGTTTTACACTCACTTCTCAGGACAGTAGTACCTCCCTGGGCGGTTGCTGTCTGCCAACCTACTACCTAGAAGAAATAAATATAAAGCACTAATTTTAATGGAGAAATGAACATTTATAACAGTTTTACCTTTATTGAAGACTCTTGTTGGCATATGAGAGAGGCAGGAGAGTTTGTTTGGAGGCAGGCCAAGGTAGTCCTTCAATATGACACTAATATCAACTCTACGGCTTATTTATCTA
This sequence comes from Cherax quadricarinatus, assembly GCF_038502225.1. Classification (NCBI taxonomy): domain Eukaryota; kingdom Metazoa; phylum Arthropoda; class Malacostraca; order Decapoda; family Parastacidae; genus Cherax; species Cherax quadricarinatus. The sequence continues at coordinate 517,119 of NC_091328.1, read as the reverse complement.
TCACAATTCATCTAGAATGAATAAAATAGATCATTACGTATGTCACGACTGGTGTTGTGTTGTTGTTGGGTGTATAAGGGCCAATGAGAACATAAGCATAAGCGGCAGCAGAGGCGGCAGTGTTTTCAGTTGCCCGATATACCTCAAACGACAGTGGAGGAGTTAGGTTTTGTGTTGTCATTTTTCTATCGCTTAATCGCTTAACTTACTTGCTACGCTGTTAATGCTACACTTTATCGCTGGCTGGGGCTATAGCCTTAATCAACTCGTGCTGCTTTAGTATCATACATATTGTAGAATCACTGAAGAAGGCACATTCTCCCTTCTCTCTTCCTCCTCCACTTTGGTACTTTGCTACAATTTCTTTCTTCAGTTCTATCATGTTTCTCTCTTTACCAAAGGGCTGCCACTAGGAAGTTTCTTTGGGCCCATGGTGGCTTATTTTACAGTCTCAATCAATAAACAAGCACTAAACACAATGAATTTATTGTGAAATGTTTGGATGAGGGCGCAGGGCAATGTTCACTCAAGGATAAACAAAGCCAGATTGGCTCACGACACCTGCGTGGGCAGGCGGACAAGTCTGGCATACCGGCTGAAACACAAGGCACAGGTCTAAATTCGGGACAAAATTTTGCCGAAAAAGCGGTCTAAACTCGAAACAATCAATACTCTAGGTGGTTGAAACTTGGGGTTCCACTGTACATAGAGTGGTTATACACTAAGTATGAATGCATTTGGTTAGAAGCTACCAGAGGCAGTCTCTTCCTTTGTCCATCTCCCTCCTATGCTCCCTGACTCCCTACTTCCCTCTCCCTCTTTCCACCTGTACATCTCTCTTTCCCTTCTCTTTTTATTTTTACACAGGGTTTCACAGGGTTAGGTTAAGGTTCCTAACTTGATTTACAAGCTAAAAGCTGTTACCTACATCAGCTCATTTGAAAGCCTTTTTATTGTTATGAGACATACAAATATGATGAAGTTGGAGCCATCTGTGGGATAGCAATTTCATTTGATTGACTGACTTTATTTCATTGATATCATTATGCTGTATGAACATATTCCATACTTGAGTCATCTTAGGGATAAACAATCTCAGATGAAGTAATGATCTGGAGAAGGGTACAACCAGAGTGTAGTTGCTGTTTGCTGCCCATCTTGTTGTGCAGAAGCTCACTTCTTGCTGTCTGTGGAGTGGAGCCAGGTGTGGTACCTTGACAGTATTAGCCTTGTACATAACAGTAAGGCCACCCACATGCCTCTGGTGTTGAAGGTTCTATTGAAATGAAAGATTTGTCCAGGCCAGGTCCAGGTGAGAGTTGAGTTGTTTTGCTCTGTTCTCTATTCTGTCAAAAAGTTATAGGTGAGATGGAAGGTACACAGTCCAAGAAAGTGGAGCATATTCAAGGTGTGAGCATACTTGTGCCTTGGACAGTCTTACAGCCTCTACTGTCGAGCAGTTGCGAGATATTTCTAAGCACTGTAAACTTCCTTGTTTGCAAGATTTACAACGTGGTTCTTTGTGGTCAGTCTGGAGTCAGATTTCACCCCAGAGCTATCGTCATACCCAGGTAACAAAACTCTCCCATTCATTCTTACCACTGCTCCAGCATTACCATCATGGTACATAGAGACCATCATCATTTGTGTTTTTTCCAGAGTAAGTGTGACCTGCCATTTTTTTCCCCAGGCTGATAAAGCTGTAAGCTGGTGATTGATGTAACTTAGAGCAGCTGGCATTTCCTTTCTTGGATAAGTAAATGTCAGAGTACAGTTTTGTGCATATGTGTGGGATTGTGGGATAAGATGAAGAAGGTCATTGAAGTAGGCATTCCATAACAATGGTTCAACACACTTCCCTGTGGAACACTTGCACCAATAGGATGTCTTGCTGACTCTGTCCTGTTGAGAATTACGCATAGAGATGGTATAAACCTTGGTAATAAATACCGACAAGTAACATTTATGAAGGGATTCAGGGAAACCGGCAGGCCGGACTTGAGTCCTGGAGATGGGAAATATAGTGCCTGCACTCTGAAGGAGGGGTGTTAATGTTGCAGTTTAAAAACTGTAGTGTAAAGCACCCTTCTGGCAAGACAGTGATGGAGTGAATGATGGTGAAAGTTTTTCTTTTTCGGGCCACCCTGCCTTGGTGGGAATCGGCCAGTGTGATAATAAAAAAAAAAAAGTTGGTTTCGAAAGACACGTAAGCAAACACTATAACATATTTATTAGAAAACGTTTCGGTCCTGGGACCTTGATCACTTCTAACATACAGAGGTAGAAAGACATTATATATATAGGCGGAGAGTGAGGTGTGACGCACGTGACCTGAGGAATGTCATAAGAACATAAGAATGGAGGAACACTGTAGAAGGCCTACTGGCCCATGCGAGGCAGGTCCTTATCAAAACAACCTCTACCTATGATGAGGACGGGTAGACGATGAAATCATGTGACTCCTGTGTTGTTGGGTTGGTGCTGCTTAAGTATCATGTATGCCAAAGTTTTTGAAATTTTGTAGTTTCCAGTGTTGCGTTCTATAGTGTCGGTGACGGCGATTAGTGAGGCTTCTAGGCACCGTCGGCATCTGAGGTCTGGTTCGGTGAGAAGGAGTTGTGCCTCATTCCAGTTCATCAAATGCCCCGTGGAGTCTCTGTGGAGGACACATGCGTACCTTACATCGTCTCTGTTAGAGGCATTTCGATGCTCATTCAGGCGGACTGCAAGATCTCTGCCTGTCTCGCCTACATATTTCTTGGGACAGAACCCACAGGGGATAGTGTAGACGCCTGCTGTAGAAATTAGAGATGTGGGGCTGCGTTTCGTAGTGAGGTCTTTGATAGATGATGTGTTTATGGTGGAAACGTTGATGTTACTCATAGCAAGTGCCCTGCGAGTATTCGTGGCAACATCGCCACATGGGAGTACTATGAACTGTTTAGGGGGCTGTTCCATGGGCGGTTTGTTGAGGATAGCTTGTGCCTTGAGTCTGCAATCTCGGATGAAGAAAGATGGGAACTGAAGATGTGTAAAGGCTTGTGTTATGTAAGTGCATTCTTCTTCTAGAAAACAAGGGCTGGAGATGCGAAGAGCTCTCAAGAAGAAGCCAATGAGGACTCCTCTCTTAGTGCGGGAGTCTTGGTGTGAATAAAAGTGTATAAGATCGTCCTTGTTGCAGCCCCACACCTCTAACTTCTACAGCAGGCATCTACACTATCCCCTGTGGGTTCTGTCCCAAGAAATATGTAGGCGAGACAGGCAGAGATCTTGCAGTCCGCCTGAATGAGCATCGAAATGCCTCTAACAGAGACAATGTAAGGTATGCATGTGTCCTCCACAGAGACTCCATGGGGCATTTGATGAACTGGAATGAGGCACAACTTGTTCTCACCGAACCAGACCTCAGACGCCGACGGTGCCTAGAAGCCTCACTAATCGCCGTCACCGACACTATAGAACGCAACACTGGAAACTACAAAATTTCAAAAACATTGGCATACATGATACTTAAGCAGCACCAACCCAACAACACAGGAGTCACATGATTTCATCGTCTACCTGTCCTCATCATAGGTAGAGGTTGTTTTGATAAGGACCTGCCTCGCATGGGCCAGTAGGCCTTCTACAGTGTTCCTCCATTCTTATGTTCTTATGACATTCCTCAGGTCCCGTGCGTCACACCTCACTCTCCGCCTATATATATAATGTCTTTCTACCTCTGTATGTTAGAAGTGATCAAGGTCCCAGGACCGAAACGTTTTCTAATAAATATGTTATAGTGTTTGCTTACGTGTCTTTCTAAACCACGCATAGAGATATATCTGCCTTGAAGGTAATCACTGAGGAGACATAATGTAGAGCCTGCAATTCCCAGTGCTTGCAGTTTTGCCAAGAGGCCCTACCTGGAGGCTACCTGGAGGGCATTCTGGGGATCAATGCCCCCGCGGCCCAGTCCACGACCAGGCCTCCCGGTGGATCAGGGCCTGATCAACGAGGCTGTTACTGCTGGCTGCACACAATCCAACGTACGAACCACACCCCGGCTGATCCGGCACCGTCTTTAGGTATCTGTCCAGCTCCCTCTTGAAGACAACCAGGGGTCTTCCCGTAATGCCCTTTATTGCTGATGGGAGGCTGTTGAACAGTCTTGGGCCCCTGACACTTACTGCGTTTTCTCTTGGTTTACCAGTGATGCCCCTACTTTTCACTGAGGGTATGTTGCATCGCCTGCCAATTCTTTTGCTTTTGTATGGAGTGATTGCTGTGTGCACATTAGGGACCAGTCCCTGCAGAATCTTCCAGGTGTAGATTATGATATATCTCTCTTGCCTGCACTCTAGTGAGTACAAGTCAAGTGCTTCCAGGTGCTCCCAGTAGTTAAGGTGTTTGATGGAACTTATACGTGCAGTAAAGGTTCTCTGTACATTCTCTAGTTCTGCAATTTCACCTCCCTTGAATGGGGATGTTAATGTACAGCAGTATTCCAGCCTAGAGAGAATAAGTGATTTGAAAAGGATCATCATTGGCTTGGCATCTCTTGTCTTGAATGTTCTCAGCATCCATCCTATCAGTTTCCTAGCAGATGTGATAGTGGCATTGTTGTGGTCCTTGAAAGTGAGGTCTTCGGACATGACCACATCCAGGTTCTTCACATTACTTTTCTGCTCTATTGTGTGATTGGAGTTTGTAGTATACTCAGTCCTAGTTATTATTTCCTCCAGTTTTCCATAATGGAGTAGTTTGAATTTGTCTTCATTGAACATCGTATTGTTCTCTGTTGCCCATTGGAAAACTTGGTTTATATCTTCTTGGAGCTTTGCCATGTCCTCAATGGATGACACTCTCATGCAGATCCTAGTATCGTCTGCAAAAGATGATACAGTGCTGTGGTTTACATCTCTGTCTGTCTGATATGAGAATAAGGAACAGGATAGGTGCGAGTACTGTGCCTTGTGGGACAGAGCTCTTCACTATGGCAGTATCTGATTTAACTCTGTTTACCACTACTCTTTGTGTGCGATTGGTTAGAAAGTTGAAGATCCATCTGCCTACTTTGCTGGTTATCCCTTTAGCATGCATTTTGTGTGCTATTACACTATGGTCACACTTGTCAAAGGCTTTTGCAAAGTCTGTGTACACTACATCTGCATTCTGTTTGATTTCCAGTGCATCTAGGACCATATCATAGTGGTCAAGCAGTTGCGAAAGGCAGGAGCAACCTGCTATGAAACCATGTTGCCCTGGGTTGTGCAATTTTTGGGAGTTCAGGTGGTTTGCTATCCTGCTTCTTAGTACTCTTTCAAAGATTTTTATGATGTGGGATGTTAAAGCTATTGGTCTATAGCTCTTAGCTACTGCTATGCTGCCACTTTTATGGAGTGGGGCTATATCTGTTGTTTTTAGTGACTGTGGAATCTCGCCTGTGTCTAAACTCCTTCTCCATAGCATACTTAGGGCCCGTGAGAGGGGTTTCTTGCAGTTTTTAATGAACACCGAGTTCCACGAGTCTGGGCCTGGGGCTGAGTGCATGGGCATGTCATCGATGGCTTTCTTGAAGTCTAGTGGAGTTAGGGCTATGTCATAAATCTGGCCTACATTGGCAGGGTTTTGAGGCTCATTCATGAAAAAATTGTTTGGATTGTCTATCTTTAAACTGGTTAGTGGCTCGCTGAACACTGAGTCATACTGTGATTTCAGTATCTCGCTCATTTCTTTGTTGCCGTGTGTATAGGATCCGTCTTGTCTGAGCAGGGGCCCTATACTAGAAGTGGTTTTTGACTTATTGTTGGCATATGAAAAGAAATATTTCAAATTTCTTTAAATTTCATTAATTGCTTTTAGCTCCTCTTGTCTCTCCTGGATCCTGTATGAGTCCTTTAACTTTAGCTCAGTATTTTCCACTTCCCTGGTTAGCACTTCCTTCCATGTATCAGATAATCTGGCATTCTTGAGGAGCTCAATGATTCTTCGTCTTCTCCTGTAGAGGGAGCGTCTCTCTCTCTCTCCAGTTTACTTCTTCTTTTCTTTTGTCTTATAGGAATATACCTTGAACATACTTCAGCTACCAGGAGGGTGATCTTTTTGAGGCATTGGTTAGGGTTCATGTAATTTAAGATGTCCTCCCAGCATGTTTCATTTAGGGCATAGTTTACCTGATCCCAGATGATGATCTTGTTGTTGAAGTTGAATTTGGTAAAGGTACCCTCATAACGGTATGCATCTTGCCAATCAAGACTCCTGTGCATGCAAGTCTGGACTTGCATGCACAGGAGTGGTGCCATTCTCAGTCGTAAGCACCAGCAGTGTCCAGCGCTACAACACGGCTGACTTTGGATTCATCCAATGTCTTGTTAAACCTTTCCATTAAGTGGCACAACATATCAGCAGCAGAGTAACCTTTTCTGAAGGCATATTGACGGTCACAAGTGAGTGAGTGGTAGTTAAAAAACTGTCATGTATTATTGTCTCTAGAATCTTGCCAGTGATTGACAGGAGTGACACTGGTATGTAGTTGCTGATTTCTTCTGTGCTCTTCTTTTCATGAACAGGGAGTATATTTGCCTCTTTCCACAAAGAAGGCCATTTACACTGTGCTAAGCAGTGCTGATAAATGCGAGTTAGAAGTGCTGCTTGCTGGTCTGCACATTTACTCAGCAGTCTTGGGCTCAACTTATCTGGGCCCACAGCCTTTTCTTGGTCCAGTGATTTAAGGAGAAGATACACCTCATCCTGCCTTATTGTCACCACTGACAGCTTTGACACAGCTCTTGCAGCTAGCCAAGGAGGTTCCCTTGCTGGATCAGGAACTTGGATCTTGACAGCAAAGTGTTTGGCAAAGAGATCAGCTTTCTCCTGACTGCTAATAGAGATGGTTCTATCTTGTTGATTTAGAGGTGGAATAATTTCAACAGATGAATAACCTTGTCAATCCTTGACCAAGGACCACCAAGTTTTAGAGCTCACTCTACCTGATGCAGCTTTATTTTTTGTGTCAGCTTTCCCTGGACTTTGTTCAAGCTGAAGGTGTCTTGCAGGGATGCGTCCTTAGTACTACTATTTTTCTACATGCTGTAAATGATCTGGCCTCTGTTCTCCCATTTAATATTTGGTCATCTCTTTGTTGATATTTTCAATAGCTTGTGCCATCTCTGACTGTCACCTAGTAGCAGCCTCACTCCAGAATGCTGTCAACCATGTTTTCCATTGGGCCACTATGCATGGGTTTAAATTTTCTGGTACTGAAATCCACCAAATTACTTTCGCCAGATGCTCTGTTGTCTCTGATACTCCATTATACCTGTATGGCTCCCGTAACCTTGAATGTGATATGATAAGATTTCTCGGCCTTCTGTTTGATCACCAGCTGTCCTGGAAACCTCACATTACCTCCCTGAAAGCAACTTGCCATAGCCAGTTGAACCTCCTTAAACTGCATTCAGCGCTAATTTTATTGAAAAGACTATGGCGACCAGATATATTCTGTGGCTTCTCCCACAACTCTTTCTGAACTTGATGCCATCCATCATCAGGGGTTACGTTTATGTCTAGGTGCTTTTCCCTCCTCCCCTGTTGGGAACCTATATGTAGAGGCGAATGTTCCATCCTTGAATGATTGCCATGATGCCCATTGCCTCTATTAGTTTGTCTGCTCTTGTGACCTTCATGATCCTTCTCCATACGGATAGTAACAGATGTTAGTAGAGGTCCATTATTTGTTCACTGCCCCTGTTTACTCAGTCCCTTTTCTCTTTGTGTTCACTCGCTCTTAACTTCTCTTCAGTTGCCTTCTTTATTTGTACATCTGATATCTAACTTCGCGAAAGCTCAAATACCTACAGTGGCTTCTCGCTCTCTTTTTCCTAACCACTTTCAGTTTCATTCTTGTGCTGTCGCAGTTTACACTGATGATTCTAAATGCTCTGATGGTGTCGGGTTTGCAGTAGTGTTTCTGGACAGTGTTGTACAAGGTCATTTGCTAGACTCGGCTAGCATCTTCACAGCTGAACTGTATGCAGTTCTAATTGCAATTATCCATATTGCATGCAGGCCTACCTCATCATTTGTGGTAGTCTCGGACTCCTTTCATGCTTTGCAAACTATCAAAAAATTTAATTTGGCTCATCCTCTAGTTCTTTGTATACAAATTTGGTTATGCTGTATTTCTAACAAAAACAAAGAAATCGTTTTTTGCTGGGTCTTTGGTCATGTTGATGTTTAAGGCAACAAGCAGGCAGACTCTGCTGTGCAGTCAACAATACGTGACCTTCCAGTTTCATATAGAAGTATTCCATTCTCAGATTATCTTGCTGTAATCTCTAGCCACCTTCACAACCATTGGCAACAAAGCTGGTCTGAACTGATTCATAACAAATTACAGTCTATCAAGCTGAGTTTAGGATCTTGGTCTTCTTATCATTGATGTCATGGTCGGGAGACTACGCTTTCCCCGTCTTTGCACACATCTCTCTCGTGGGTGTCTCATGGAGAGGCACCCAATTTCACTCTGTGTTAATTGTCAGGTTTCAATATCAGTTTGCCATATTCTGTTGGACTGTCCTGTCCATCAGCGAGCACGCAGAATTTACCTCCTACATCTTCACCGCTCAGACACACTTACTTTATCTTCCCTCCTCGCTGATGGCCCCACCTTTGACATAGACTCTCTGACTTTTAGACAGCAACAGATTTATTACACAGCCTTTGATTATACTTCCTTTACCACCCCTCACTGCCCTTACTAACTCTATGTTGCAGTGCTATATAATCCTGGTGGTTTATTGCTTAATTTTGATAGTAATAATAATAATAATAATAATATTTAGTGAAGGGATTCAGAGAAACTGGTTATTTTTATATAGCTGGACTTGAGTCCTGGAAATGGGAAGTACAATGCCTGCACTTTAAAGGAGGGGTTTGGGATATTGGCAGTTTGGAGGGATATGTTGTGTTTCTTTATATGTATATGTTTCTAAACTGTTGTGTTCTGAGCACCTCTGCAAAAACAGTGATTATGTGTGAGTGAGGTGAAAATGTTGAATGATGATGAAAGTATTTTCTTTTAGTGGATTTTCTTTCTTTTTTTGGGTCGCCCTGCCTCGGTGGGAGATGGCCGACTTGTTGAAAAAAATAATAATAATAATAATAATACAGGCTTCCCTGTGCAGGTTCCTGTTATAGATAGTGGGATATCTCATATACCTTCTCCAAGCCTTGTACTTAGCAGTAGCAGCCTCTTTACAATGAAAGCCAAACCAAGGCTGATCTGTAGGCTTCATCACATACTGCTGGTGAGGGATGTGCTCTTGTTGAAGATGTGTTCAGTGAAGGCATTCACTTGGCTGTTGGCATCACCTTGGACAAGAGCATTGCAATCAGAGGTGGCAAGCTTAGAACAAAGGGCTGGACAGTTTCCTCTTTCCCATATCCAGGTTGTTGCTTATAGATTCATCACCTCTTTCTGTTGGAATCTTCAGTGTTGTAAAAACAGTCTTGTGGTCAGATGATCCAACATAGCCAAGGGGTTGGCAAGTGACTATACCTTCTAGCAGATCACTTGCTACTGGGTCGAGGGATAAGCCAGACAGGTGAGTAGGAAAATCAGCAACCTTTCTCATGTCAAACACTGCAAGAAGGTCATCAGAGTCCCTCTGTATAAGATGTTGGTTGAGGTCACCAACAACTATAATGTGTTGGCATTTGTGCTGAAGTAGAAGGGAGTCCACATTTTTCATCAGGAAGTTGATGGGGTCTCCCCCTTTCTCCCCTCCCCCCTCACTCTCCCCCTCACTCTCTCCATCAACCCCTCTCCCCTCTCCCTCCCTCTCAACCTCTCCCCACTCCTCTCTCCTCTCCACTCTCCTCTCCTCTCTCCTCTCCTCTCTCCTCTCTCCTCTCCTCTCTCCTCTCCTCTCTCCTCTCCTCTCTCCTTTTTTTTTTTTTTTTTTTTACACAGGGTTTGACAAGGTTAAGGATCCCTAGCTTTATTGACAGCTATTTACAGGTTAAGGATTCCTAACTTTATTGGCAAGCTAAGAGCTGTTACCTACATCAGCTCATTTGAAAGCATTTTTATTGTTATGAGACATACAAGTAGGAAACAGGATGAAGTTGGAGCCATCTGTGGGCCAGCATTTTCATTTGATCAACTGACTTTATCAACATCACCCATATGCCTACAGGCTTGCATGTGCAAGTTCCTGTTATAGGTGGTAGGATGTCTCTTATACCTCCGCCATGCTTTGTACTTAGCAGTAGCAGCCTCTCTACAACGAAAGCCAAACCAAGGCTGATCTGTAGGCTTCGTCACATATTGCCGGTGAGGAATGTGTTCTTGTTGTAGATTAAGGATGTGTCCAGTGAAGGCTTTCACTTGGTTGTCAACATCCCCTTGGAGAAGAGCATTCCAGTCGGTGGTGGCGAGCTCAGAGCAAAGGGCTGGCCAATTACCTCTTTCCCATAGCCAGGTTGTGCGTGTGGACTCCTCACCACGTTCTGTTGGGATCTTAAGTCTCGTAAAAACAGCCTTGTGGTCAGAGGATCCAACGTAGCCGAGGGGTTGACAAGTGACTATGCCTTCTGCCAGATCACTCACTACTGGGTCAAGGGAGGAGCCAGAGATATGAGTAGGGAAATCAACAAAGTTTCTCATGTCAAACACTGCAAGAAGGTCATCAAAGTCCCTCTGTATAAGGTGCTGGTTGAGGTCACCAACAATTATAATATGTTGACAGTTGTGTTGTAGCAGAAGGGAGTCAATATTTTCCATTAGGAAGTTGATAGGGTCTGCATGTTGCCACTGAGGTCTGTACATTGCACATGCTAGTACAGAGGTACTAGTGTTTATACAGAGCTTGAAGAACATCATTTCAAGATGTGTAGGGGTGGCAACATCAATGTGCT
>NC_091328.1:493717-498717 GCF_038502225.1 Cherax quadricarinatus | reverse complement strand
TGGCCTTACTCTTATGTACAAGCTTCACTTCATGGACATTGAGAAAAAGAGCTTCTACAAAACAAAGATTGGTGTCAGAAAACAATACACTCTGGTTGTACCCTTCTCAAGAACATCACTTGATTTGAGATCATTCATTCCTAGAATGACCTGAATCTAGAACATATTCACACAGCATAAAAAACAAAACAAAACAAAAAAAAAGTTTATTTATTTGCAATGGTTACAATGTGTGTTTACATTTCATAATTTGATTGGTACAAAGAAAGCTACTATCATGCCGAGGCATTTTGGGCAGACTTAACCTAATACAGTGGACCCCCGAGTTTTATGATTAATCTGCTCCAGAGAGTCTGCCGAAAGTCGGAATTCATGAATGTCGAAACCATTTTCCCCATAAGAAATAATGTAAATCCAATTAATATGTTCCAGACACCCAAAATTATTAACAAAAAAAAAATTTTTTTTAGATGAAATACGTATATAGATTTACGTACATGCAGAAAAGAATGAGAAATGAAGTATAAAACAAAAATATCACATTTATCTGTATTGAAGGGGAGAGGATGGAGAAATAACACTAATGTTTGGAAGGGGAATCCCCTTCCATAAAGACTTTAGGTACCAAGTCCTAATCCGAGATTACTTCCCTTCTTTGTTTTTTAATGCCACTAGGACCAGCTTAAGAGTCATTGGACCCCTGTCATTCAAAAAATTGTTCCAGGCAGCTCTGTTTCTGGCATCTCTTTAAAATTTGCCTCATATGGGACAAGACATGGTCATTGTACATGTTGCCGACATAGCTTGCAACAGCTTTGTCAGGGTGATGTTCCTCCATAAACATTTGGACCTCACTCCACTTTGCACAAATGTCCTTAAGCTTTGAAGAAGGTACCTTCTTCCATCTGTCTTCCTCCTCCTCTGAAGCAGTTTCCTCAGCTGTGGTCTGTTGCTGTTGCAGATGAAGGTCTTGCAGCTCTTCAGTGGTTAGCTCTTCATTGTAGTCCTCCTCCAACTCTTCCACATCCTCACCACTCATGGAATTCCCCAATGCCACAGTTGACTGCACAACAGGTGTAGGGTTGACAGGGTCAGCCTCAAACCCTTCAAAATCCTTCTTTTGGACACATTCTGGCCACAATTTTCTCCAAGCAGAGTTCAAAGTCCTGGAAGTCACTCCCTGCCAAGCCTTATCTATAAGGCTTATGCAGTTCAGTATACTGAAGTGATCCTTCCAGAACTCTCTTAGGGTCAGCTGAGTATCTGAGGTCACATCAAAGTGCCTTTGAAGCATTGCTTTGGTGTACAGTTTTTTGAAGTTTGAAATGATCTGCTTGTCCATGGGCTGGATGAGAGGAGTGGTATTAGGGGGCAAGAACTTCACTCTGATGAAACTGAACTCCTCCACCATTTGGTCATCCAATCTGTAGGGTGAGCAGAAGCATTGTCCATTACCAGGAGGCACGTGAGTGGCAATTTTTTTTTTCAGGAGGTATTCCTTCACACTTGGGCCAAACACTTCATTGAACCAATCAAGGAAAATATCCCTCGTGACCCATGCCATACTGTTTGCCTTCCACATCACACACAAGTTGTGTGACATGCCACTCTGCATCTCTGTATGTTAGTAAGCTTGTTTATATTTAAGCTTGTGTACATAGCACACACACATTCAGTGCAATATTCTTAAGGGTACACATGTTATGGGCACCTAAAAATTCTTTACAGTGAATGTGTATTTTTAACACAGGGTAAATTAAGATTGCAATACAATATGACTTATTATTTCCATGTTTTCATAGGTATCGCACCCTGAATCAATTGTAATATCACAAGACTTCCTTGTTTAAAATGCTTTGAGGGCACATAGATGTTATGGGCACAAAAAGTATACTACAGCATAATGTATACTTTTAACACAGAATAACTTAAGTCAGTGTGACTAATTTCCATGTTTTGAGAGGCATTTTAACCTGAATCAGTTGTAATATCATAAGACTTTCTTGTTCAGAGTGTTGGAAGATAAAAAAACAAAATCAAAATAAAAGGGAAAACAGTTATTTGTAAGAATTTATAGTACGTATATATTCCATGTGGGTATATGCCAGGCTAAGCTCTTGCCATTTATTGAGCACTAAAACACCCTGAAATGCAACTAATATCATAAGAAACTAGTGTTCATGGCATTAGACACTGAAAAAAAAAGAAACAAAATGGTTTTATGCTTTGGAAATAAAAATAAATCTTGGCATCATTGACATGATGTTGCTGATAGTTCATTTTCTGTCAAATTCAGCACACCGAAAAACAATAAGTTCTTATCAAATTTTGTTTTTCATTGTCTTATTTTACTCAGAAAAATGCACTTTTTTAATCTGCAAAAAGAGTATTTTTATTTTTCAAAATTTTGCCACACCACTGGCACCCAGTATTTTTGGGCCTGCCACAATTCAGGGGTTAAATTCCATCATCCATTTATCTCACTGCCTTCTCAGTCTTCCAGATCTTCCCAGCAAAGCACAAACATTTTAATTTATTATTGTGCATAGGATTCTTACATCATTTGCAAGTGTTTCTTAGTAGTTCTTGTGTATAGTTCTTAATTCTTTTTAGCAAATACAGTGGAACCTCGGTTTTCGTACACCCCAGTTTTCATAGGATTCGGTTTTCGTCGACTTTTTCCGTTGAAATTTTGTCCCAGTTTTTGTACATAACCTCGGTTTTCGTAGAGTTGACAATGGACTGTACTGAATGTGTCCAACTGCCTGCCCGTGTCACTTGGCCACTCAAGCGCCGAGTGACTCAGTCTGCCTCTGTTTATTGTTGAATGAGCATCACCCCATGCGTTCAGCTGAAACATTTTGTAATAATCTATTGTTTTTTGTGCTTGTTTATTGAGTGTGACTGCTAAATAAGCCACCATGATAAAAAAGGCAAGAAACGCAATAGAATTCAAAAGAGAAGTCTTAGCTAAGTACGAAAGTGGCGTATGAGTGCCTTCAGTGATTAAGGAGAAGCTGTGTGCAAAGTGGAGTGAGTTGCAAAGTTTTGTGGAGAAATACCACCCTAACAAAGCTGTTGCAAGCTGTGTCTGCAACATGTTCAATGACAGTGCCTTGTCCTATTTTAGGTAAATCTTAGAGACTCCAGAAACAGAGCTCTCTGGACAGATTTTTTCGTGCGACAGGGGTATGGTGACTCTCAAGCTGGTCCTAGTGCCAGTAAAAGACAAAGGGAAGTAACCCCAAATAAGGCCTTGATACCTGAAGTCCTTATGGAAGGGGATTACCCTTCCAAACTATAACCTCTCCTCCCTCTCCCCTCCTCGCCATCTTCCATATGCCAAGAGTCTTCAATAAAGCTGAAAGTGATGTTAAATGCTCATTTATCCATTTCATTAGTCATTTATATTTATTTCTCATTGTTTTCTGTATGTAAATCTATGGTTATTCTGTATAAAATGTATTTTTTTTTTTAATATTTTTTGGGTGTCTGGAATGGATTAATTGGATTTACATTATTTCTTATGGGAAATATTGCTTCAGTTTTTGTACAATTTGGTTTTCGTCAGACTTTCTGGAACGGATTGATCACGAAAACCGAGGTTCCACTGTAATTTTTATATGCATTAAAAATATTATTGGAGGAAAGATAGATCATTGTGGCATCTCATTGGTGATAATACCCCACAAGGACATTTCATTTTTTTCATTTTAAATGGGAAATGATTAATCTGCTAATGGTTTGCATTCAGTATCTCCTATATCTTGCAGTTTCCTTTTTTTTTTTTTTAGGAATTCCGTCAGATGCCTTCTTAAAATCTAAAGAAGATCCATCTACATGCCTTGTTCTTCCCCTTTAACCAAGAAAATATTACCTAATATAACATTAAAAAAAATGCTTTCTTAGCCTTGTATTCTCACAAAGTAAGCCTTGACATTCTTGAGTATAGGTCAAGATTTTAAGCCGTACTATTTTAATAAAAAAAAATGGAGGGGGGGGGTCAACTTTATTCATGGATAACATTTTCAGAGAGTTATGGTCATTAAACTGTGAACTTTATGGAACATAGGAATAGAGGAGTACTGGGATAAGGCTACTGACTATACTAGGCAGCTCCTGCTCATACTTGCCTATTCCACCACAACAACTACTACTGGCAAACTGGTACTTAAATTCCTATATAAAAACCTAAAAGCATTAATAGAAGTACTCTACTGTAGGCTTACTGGCCCATGCTATTCAAATTCAAATTCAAACTTTATTCTCTATAAGTATTACAATGTTGAGTTTACAGAATTTGGTTATTGTGTGGTTTACATGTAGTAAAATAATAATTACAGAGTGTACCACTAGAACGCCTAGCATGGCTAGGCATTTCGGGCATTGCTAGGTAACTTCATCTCTTACCCTTCTGTTCCACTCATCTATAACACTTACTATTTTACTATTAAAGTTTAAGCACTTATTTCATTTAGGACTAGCAGATTTATTTGAGAATTATGATTAAATTGAGTTGAGAATCATATAAGAGGCAGCAGAAATTAGAGGACAAAATATACAGTGCACTGCATAGATCCCCTTTAGAATTGTAGGTACTCACTGTATGCTGAAATATATTTTGCTGTAATAAATATGAAATATTTTGTTCAGTGTCTTGTGTCTTGTAGTAAAAATGATAACTTCAGATCTACAAATGATGTAATTACACATTTCCTGTAGAGCTTAATAATGTTTTGATTTGATGTTGAAGTGATGTCAAAAAATCCACAGTGAGTAAACAGATCAAGTCATGCTGTATCTAAATATTGTCATGAGGAAAGATGTATTATAAGTTTATGAACAAACATTTTTAGTGCCCTTTAAGGAGGAGGGGAGGTATGCTTTGATGCTGGTGAAGGGTTCTTTCTCCAAAAAACTGGAGCTGTCCTCCCTTTCCACACATCAAATCTGGTTACCTTCCATTTCACAGGTGGTGTATGACCCCTGTGGGTTTATCA
>NC_091328.1:141150-143617 GCF_038502225.1 Cherax quadricarinatus | reverse complement strand
TGTCTTGAACGATTCCTTATTAAGGTATCGGAACGCTATTCTCAGGTTTGCCAGGCGCCCGTATGCTGCAGCAGTTATTTGGTTGATGTGTGCCTTCGGTGATGTGCTCGGTGTTATGGTCACCCCAAGGTCTTTCTCCCTGAGTGAGATCTGTAGTCTTTGTCCACCTAGCCTATACTCTGTCTGCGGTCTTCTTTGCCCCTCCCCAATCTTCATGACTTTGCATTTGGCAGGGTTGAATTCGAGAAGCCAATTTCTGGACCACATGTCCAGCCTGTCCAGGTCTCTTTGCAGTCCTGCCTCATCCTCGTCCGATTTAATTCTTCTCATCAACTTCACATCATCTGCGAATAGGGACACTTCAGAGTCTATTCCTTTCATCGTCGTTCGCATATATCAAAAACAGCACTGGTCCTAGAACTGACCCCTGTGGGACCCCGCTCGTCACAGGTGCCCACTGTGATACCTCTTCACGTATCATGACTCGTTGTTGCCTCCCTGTCAGGTATTCCCTGATCCATTGCAGTGCCCTCCCTGTTATATGCGCCTGATCCTCCAGCTTCTGCACTAATCTCTTGTGTGTGTGTGTGTGTGTGTATGTGTGTGTGTGTGTGTGTGTGTGAGTGTGTGTGTGTGTATGTGTGTGTGTGTGTGTGTGTATGTGTGTGTGTGTGGTGTGTGTGTGTGTATGTGTGGTGTATGTGTGGTGTGTGTGTGTGTGTGTATATGGTGTGTGTGTGTGTGTGTGTGTGTGTGTGTGTGTGTGTGTGTGTGTGTGTGTGTGTGTACTCACCTAGTTGTACTCACCTTGTTGAGGTTGCAAGGGTCGAGTCCGAGCTCCTGGCCCTGGCTCTTCACTGGTCGCTACTAGGTCACTCTCCCTGAACCGTGAGCTTTATCATACCTCTGCTTAAAGCAGAGGTATGATAAAGCCTCCACTACATCGCTTCCCAAACTATTCCACTTCCTGACTACTCTGTGGCTGAAGAAATACTTCCTAACATCCCTGTGATTCATCTGTGTCTTCAACTTCCAACTGTGTCCCCGTGTTGCTGTGTCCCATCTCTGGAACATCCTGTCTTTGTCCACCTTGTCAATTCCTCTCAGTATTTTGTATGTCGTTATCATTTCCCCCCTATCTCTCCTGTCCTCCAGTGTCGTCAGGGTGATTTCTCCTAACCTCTCCTCGTAGGACATACCTCTTAGCTCTGAGACTAGTCTTGTTGCAAACCTTTGCACTTTCTCTAGTTTCTTCACGTGCTTGGCTAGGTGTGGGTTCCAAACTGGTGCCGCATACTCCAATATGGGCCTAACGTACACGGTGTACAGGGTCCTGAATGATTCCTTATTAAGATGTCGGAATGCTGTTCTGAGGTTTGCTAGGCGCCCATATGCTGCAGCAGTTATTTGGTTGATGTGCGCTTCAGGAGATGTGCCTTGTGTTATACTCACCCCAAGATCTTTTTCCTTGAGTGAGGTTTGTAGTCTCTGGCCCCTTAGACTGTATTCCGTCTGCAGTCTTCTTTGCCCTTCCCCAATCTTCATGATTTCGCACTTGGTGGTGTTGAACTCCAGGAGCCAACTGCTGGACCAGGTCTGCAGCCTGTCCAGATCCCTTTTTAGTTCTGCCCGGTCTTCAATCGAATGAATTCTTCCCATCAACTTCACATCATCTGCAAACAGGGACACTTCAGAGTCTATTCCTTCCGTCATGTCGTTCACAAATACCAGAAACAGCACTGGTCCTAGGACTGACCCCTGTGGGACCCCGCTGGTCACAGGTGCCCACTCTGACACCTCGCCACGTACCATGACTCGCTGCTGTCTTCCTGACAAGTATTCCCTGATCCATTGTAGTGCCTTCCCTGTTATCCCTGCTTGGTCCTCCAGTTTTTGCACTAATCTCTTGTGTGGAACTGTGTCAAACGCCTTCTTGCAGTCCAAGAAAATGCAATCCACCCACCCCTCTCTCTCTCTTGTCTTACTGCTGTCACCATGTCGTAGAACTCCAGTAGGTTTGTGACACAGGATTTCCCATCACTGAAACCATGTTGGCTGCTGTTGATGAGATCATTCCTTTCTAGGTGTTCCACCACTCTTCTCCTGACAATCTTCTCCATGATTTTGCATACTATACATGTCAGTAACACTGGTCTGTAGTTTAATGCTTCATGTCTGTCTCCTTTTTTAAAGACTGGGACTACATTTGCTGTCTTCCATGCCTCAGGCAATCTCCCTGTTTCGATAGATGTATTGAATATTGTTGTTAGGGGTACACATAGTGCCTCTGCTCCCTCTCTCAGGACCCATGGAGAGATGTTATCCGGCCCCATTGCCTTTGAGGTATCTAGCTCACTCAGAAGTCTCTTCAATTCTTCCTCGGTTGTGTGTACTGTGTCCAGCACTTGGTGGTGTACCCCACCTCTCTGCCTTTCTTGAATCCCTTCTGTCTTCTCTGTGAACACTT